>NC_049997.1:2150878-2153728 GCF_000003815.2 Branchiostoma floridae | reverse complement strand
CATACATTCACATAATTCCACCAGGTGCCATAATACCGCCATCTCAAAAAACGTTGTTATAGAGGCCTTCTCAAGATTGTCTTCAACACCTAAATAACTGAATTGTATTACATTTAGGATATTTAACATTCGGTGTTGAAGACAATCTTGGGAAGACCACTAGAGGTGGCGGTATTATGGCACCTGCTAGAATTATGATAGTCAATGTTAGATAGTTTACAAGTAGGGGAATCTCAATGCCTGTTCCGTCAAACCCACATATTTCAGCATTTCTAGAATCCTTGGCTTTGACACAAACCATAATCTACAACGACAGCGCAAACACACTCGAAATATGGTTAATTATAATTTTAGACTCAAAGAATCATGACATTGTCTGGATTTCATACCTTTAGCTTTATTGACACGACAAAAAAATACAGTGACCTTGTATGGCCAGTTTTTACGGGCGCACTTATCTTAGTTGGTGTCTCTAAGATCATTGAAGCAAATATCAATGTCCTTCAAACCAGTTAATATCGATGGTATTACACAATATACACACAATACAAATCTATATTTTTTTCTGAAAATTAAATCCATTCATATGCCATATTACATTTATTCAACGTTAGCAAGATTCATTTCTGAATTTCAGATATGAAAAATTACAACTGCCTGTCGTTCATTTCTGTCCTTTTCAGAGTTCTCCGTTGTAATTTTGTCCACCATAATTTTTCTGGTTTCACTGTCTGTTTTGTAAGATGTTTTATCTTGTCCTGTGGTCTCCTGTTCGTCACTTTGGATTTTACAGTCACTGTTTTCCAAAGTAGGCTGAAGCTCTTTCAGAATACGCGTGTTTTTCTGTGTAGCACCTTGTAAAGGTGGTGGGATTTCTGGTCCAGGTTGTTCTTCCTCTTCAATAGCTCGGTTCCGGATGAACACAGAGAAAACTGTCCGGCGAAATTTCGTCAGCTTTTGCCAGATTACCTTCCTTAAGTCTGGTGTACGGATCAACGTTGCTAGTGGATTTGTGACTGAGTTGGCACAAATACTCGCAAATATGCCGGCCTTACTGGGGCACAAGTCCGGGCGAATTCTGCAAATCGCGACGAGTATGCACGGGAGCAGCCAAAAGAAAAACGCAACCACTACGTGAATCATAACAGTCTTTGCCCTGTGGACAATCCCTTCAAATTTCCTACGTGCCTCCTCCTGTGCAATGTTACGAGGATTTTTCACGGCCAATGTCTTGTTTTGATCCGTACCTCTTTCTTCTTCAACTGCCTTTGGTTTAACAGGCTTACTTTTATATCGTTCTTTAATAGCTATGACTACAGACATATTTGTGAACATCATGACACCGCACAAAAAGAACAATATAGATGCACAGATAACGACAATTGCCACCGGGTAGTATGAAACACAAGTTCCAGTGGTCAAAATATGCATGTCTATACAATTCATACCCATACTAGGCGACAAGGTAAGCAAGGACAAACTAACCCATATACAAGCAAGAACAATTCCTACATATCTTTCGGCTTTGTCTGCATGTGTGCGAAAGAATATAGGATGCCTTATGGCAACATAGCTGTTAATAGACAGTAAGGACAGAGCTGATGCAGACAATAATTGAGTCAGTGCCGTTAGGTTGACAAACGTTATGACAAATTCATACAGAAGATCATGTATGAGGTGACCTACGCTGCGATAAAGAAGTGCCACACCTGCCAAAAGGTCTGTAATGGCCAGATTTGAAAGCAACAAAGAGACCAGTTTGCTGAGTTCAGGCGTTGCAATGATTCCCAGGAGAGCAACAGTATTGCTGATGATTATGAAAAGCCCCATCATCTGAAGGATTGTGTTCGTACCTGTTCCGACTGTAACAAGGTCCCCGTACACGGAGCATGCTTCGTTGGCTTGCGCGATGGATGCGGTCTTGTTTTGCATGAACCAACGGTAGCAGGACAGCAGGTTTGAAATCTCGGGAGCAAATGTCTGCTCGGTAAGCAACCAGGACTCAGAACTGTTATTGAACATGCTGGCGCTGATTCTTGTAATGCTCTGCCTACAGGAGCAAAAGCGTAGCAGGACTTCTTCGTTGAGTAAGTAAATTGTCTGTGGTACGTGTAGGGTGTAAACAGCGCTATAAGCAAAACGACCTTTTACGTAAGTTGTTACCGTGGGCAACAGGGTATATTTAATGCATACATTTCCTAGTATTACCGGAAACGTCATATCGCGATCATATTGCATGTATAAATGTATTACGATCTTCATTTGAAAACATATAACACAACCTCGAGTGGGTAAGTGACAATGGTAAATGTATTATCTCACAATATCAGCTTACAAAGAGTTTCTGAGCATGAACAAGTCAATGAACACAGGCAACCGCATTTTTCACGCAGTTTTTTTATAAGAAGCTTTTATTTTGGAATAAATTAAAGCCTAGGCTTTTGACTTGTCCGTGCCCCAAAACAGCCCAGACTGTCTCCATACTAGTATAACTGCTGCTCTACTACCTATAGACTTCGCCTGGCTGATGAAAAAACGCAACCGAACGTCTACTGGCTCCAGCACGGAGGGGAAAAGTCCGTCGCAAAAGAACCCCCCTCCCAAGACGCCGAAAATGGCCACCTCTCGGTCCGACGCCGGTTCAGAAAAGGTGACCATGACATCCCTCTCACCAGAGCTGCAGACACTGGCTCAACTGATCTTATCACAAGTTCAGAAACAACAGGAGACTGTCTTAGCGGAATTCAACGCCGTGGGAGAGAAGCTTTCAGCGCAAATACGTACTCTGGACACGAAAGTGGAAGGTCTCACGACCGATGTGAGCACGCTACGTGGTCGGGTGCGCGAGTT
>NC_049997.1:2149745-2150778 GCF_000003815.2 Branchiostoma floridae | reverse complement strand
CAGTTTGGGTCTGGGTGCCAAACGTGTACCCTCAAACCACCGTACGTTTTTTGTGACGTAGATTACCGTATGGGGTCAAAACTGACCCCAAAACGTTTTGTACAAATACAGTTTTTTGGTGACTCTTTCTGTGATTTGTATATATGTATAGCTTCATTAATCTATGTGGGACAGTTTGACATGATTAGGTGAGAATAATTCTAACTCATTATCATAATTTATGCAAAAGATCGGGAGGTCCACATTTTGCACTAACACTATTCAGACCGGGTAAGGTTTTTTTATGCCTGCACCAACTTCAAAGTCACATAGCCCCTAAATAGCTTATGCTAGGGCCACCAAACTTGGTCCTTTTTGAGACAATGTTGACAGCAAGCAATTTCAGTGAATAAAAAAAGTTCATTATTTTTCATGTTGCCATGGCAACGGAATTCTGACAGCCATATTTATTACGCAATTTTCTAATTTTGGCTTAAACGTTCAAGTTGTAAGACTTTCTTGGCAAATTACACTTGTGCATGACATCTTATAAAATTCAACGTAAATTTCACGATTCAATATTCATAATTTATGCTAATTTGATGACATCATAAGTCAAAATCCAAGATGGCGGCCGATTTAATCTAAATGACGTCATGGCGTCGTCATATAACATGACAACAACACAAAACTTGTCACCATGATTTCGTTGCACATGTACATCATTCTATAAAAATTTCGTGATCATACAATAAGCAGTTTAGGCGTGGGTCTCAAAAGTTTATTTACAAAAATGCTGGGGTCATTTTTGACCCCACTGGACCATACATAAAATTTCTATGATAACTTAATCAAAAATGGGCCAATCTCGGTAAAAACGTATGAGAAGTTATAAGACATATATACAAACAAACTCATAGGAGGAAATTTGTTTTCAACCAGAAATGTCATAATGGCACATATTGATATACGTCTGGGGTCAGTTTTGACCCCATACGGTGGTGTGAGGGTTAAATGAAATACAATGAAGCTTAAACAATACTTGTAGCCAGAC
>NC_049997.1:2147332-2149645 GCF_000003815.2 Branchiostoma floridae | reverse complement strand
AGGAAGGTCACTCACTGTAATATAACTAACTGCTGCTGTACTGCTTGCCAGCAAATGTATATTGGATACAGATACCAAGCATCAGTAGGTTGATTAGGGGACCAGACAATGTCATGGGAGAACTGTTTGACTTGTAGAAACTACAGTGTTAAGCTTTAATCACCAAAGTTGGAATACGACATGGAGATGACATGTTTTTCAGGCGCCTGCTGGTGGAATGTTGGACGGCCCGTAAGCTGGAAGAGTGGAAGCGTGGGATCGAGCTGACTGTGAAGCGCTACGGGAGGGACTTCACTCGGTGGAACAGGTTCAACTCATTCGCACCAGTCAGGACGGACACACAGGCACAATGGTAGGAAATTATTCCACCCAGTTTTTCTGCTCTTTGGCAGTCCGGTCTCAGGAGACCATCTGTGCGCCTCTGGAAGGTTTCTGTTCTGTTGTGGCCCCTGATGTGGCCACTCCTTGATCTGGATACTCTGTTGCACTCTGTCATATGCTGTCCAGTTTTTCTGCAGTCTATCATTAAAAAGTAATGTACATTATGACATACTCCAAGCGATCAGCCAAGCATGTACATTGCTCCTATGAATTTCTAATTGTACAACAGACTATATTAAACAGATAGACACTTTTTGATCCTTGACTGACCTGATACCTCATTTCCAATGTGTTATCAGGTGGTCTACACATGTATGTTGTCTTTAAACTTGCAGTCTCAGTAGAATAGAGTTCATTCCAGTGTATTTGATGGCTGCTAGGTCATCATTGCATCAGAATTTCATCCATTTCTTACAATTTCTTTTTTGACAAAAAATTTTGGAGACTTCAAATGGAATACCATTCTTACAAGTTATATCATGTTATGCAAATACAAGCCTGCTAGATAAATGTGGTAATTCCTGACTGAGCAACTTGATGATCATGCGACTGTCATGTTACCGGCCGCTTTTCGATCCCTCTCCAGGTTTGTGGATGCAGCCTCGTACATGGCTGCTGTGGCTGAAGGCTTGGAGGCTGCAAAGGAGGAAATCTTCATCGCTGACTGGTGGTACGGAAACTTTTCTCTCCTCAAATCATTTTTCATTCGTCTGAACTGTAGAAAAGATTTAGACTTAGTATTTTGTTTCTGCCGCAGTATAAAACACTGAAATTTTAATCTGCAAGTTTTTACAAGAAAAAAGCCTGACAACTGATTTTCTTCTGTTTGCTATACATGGGATTCTTCATTCCATTGGCATTAACTTCATGTGGCTTTGATACTTTTGATAGTCAAACCTCTTTGAATACGGTACATGTATTGGTCCAGGACAAGTTTTGTGACCAAACCATCGTTACTACAGAACTAACCATTGTTGTGTAACCCTTTGTGTTTCTGTGTCCCTGGTTTCTGACCACCAAATCCATCTGTGTATAAGATATGATAGGTTTTTTTTAGCGGTGCAGAGAAAGTCATGCATGATTCCATCTTTCCACATCTACAGATTCCCGACTCCTCCTATCCTCTGCACCTAGAACTGCAGGTAGCCATTTCTCCTAATGCTTCACCACTGTCCTCAGTCATATCCTCTACATGCTTGTTTCTTCAATCAAACTAGTCTCGATAAAGGCATTCCTCAACTTTATTTTTCTTGTAGAATTATTTTCAAATATCCCATAAACATGCCATGGTTGCACCTTATTCAATGTCATTCCTTTATGCTTACTTTTTGCTTTATTTGTTTTCCTTTTATCCTGTCTTGTCTGTCTGTGTACATTTTTGTAGTTTTGACTTTTTTGTCTGTACCTTGACTTGTATTATACTCCAAGTTAGCAACCTTTCCATCATTATATAAATTGGCAAAACATCCTTTTTTTTCTTTTATCTTAACAAATACAAGCTTCCAGTGAGAATTTTATGTCTACTGGTTGAAATAGCTCAAGTCTTTGGCAAGACTGTTGTCCTTTTGTAACTTATCCATTTGAGTAACTGTTATCTATCATATCTAACCTACCTCAATGTCTAACCTTTGTCAATGTATTCGAATTCAAGCACGTGATTATCAAAACTCTGTGTTTCTTAGGTTCAGTCCAGAGATCTACCTCATTCGTCCCGTAGCCGCTGAAGGGGAAAAATGGAGACTCGACCAAGTCCTGAAGAGAAAAGCGGTAGGTCCAAGGGCATGTAGGGTCCTAGCTCAAAACATGGAAGAGTTGTAGTCAGTATTTCGAGACAAGAAGAAAAAGGCACAATAGCTCAAAACCTGGAATAGTTCTTAAGTCAGTATTTTATTGTCCGTCTTAGCCCATGCAATTGAGACGGGGAAGTTTCAC
>NC_049997.1:2145427-2147232 GCF_000003815.2 Branchiostoma floridae | reverse complement strand
AGCTATGAATGGCAGACTTACCACGCCCTTCTTTCCTGGATGTTTTCCTCTCTCGAACCTGTGAACTTTTTCCTCGCTCATTTGGTCTGTCTCAGCGATGATGTAATAGCGCGGGGAATACGTGTCTGACAGCCCACTCATGAGACGTAGAACCTCAGTTGTGTGGCCTCCTGCAAATGTGCAATATAAAGATATCATAAAGTTTATACTAAACGTGAAAATTTAGCTTAGATCGGAATTGTAAACGCTCAAAGTTCGCAGGACAGTCCCGTTAACGTTCGCCCCTCCCCCCGAGGCTTAACGCGTATTTCTCACCTGAACCGACAACAACTAACGTCCTGATGGTGCCATCGGATCTTGCCAAGGGTTTTCTGTCTTTTCCCAATCCTCTGAACACGAAGAACAACCTCAGCAGCGCGAAAACTGCCAACAAACCGACAAACCCTATCGCCAACACACCCGTGGCAGCCATTTTGGTCTGGCTGACCTTTGACCCATAGTCAGCTGTGCGGAAGCAAGGTTATCTGTAGTCGACTTGTAATTGTGCGCCTGGTGTTTTCTTCAGTTTTCATAGCCACAGATGTTCAACTTTTGATCTTGGGGAGGTGGTGTTTCACCAAGGATCATCTCGTCGATTTAAGATCGTTAGAAATTGAGCAAACGTGAGATTAACGTTTGAATGACTCAACTTGGTCATCCCAAGATCCCACCCTAGTACCCTCCCACAACAACATCGTCAACAGAAGTCTGCAAAATATCATTTCTTCACGATCGGACAAATCTAGAAGGACGAGGAGCTGACTGTTTCCTGGGACAAGCTTCATCATTAATGAAGCACAAACACGACACTTTGACTGTATCATTTGAGGAAAACCAACACCTGAAACTGTTGCATGTTGAAAACCCGGAAGTACACGTAAGCGTTGGGGACATCTGACTTTATGACTCAGTTTGGAAGTATAGGAATACAAGGAGACCACAGTACACCTAGAGTGTAGTAATACAGAACAACCTTATCAGATACCTAAAAGTCTTCAAACAGTTGTTGCCTTAGTGACCAAGACGCCTTGCTGATCGCTATCTTGAGAACGTTCATGTTCCTTATAAATATTAGGCATGTTCAAGATGTTGTTAGAGATCGCAGTAGCCCTGTTGGTGATCTTGTTATGGTTGGTGTTCGTGCTGTGCACAGTGCTGGGACTTGCAGTTTTCGTCTGCATGTACTTCTTCCCACAACTGGGGGACAGAGCCATCAACTTCTGCAGGTTAGTAGGCGATGTGGTCAATAATACCCTGGGAAACCTGCTCGAGAAGCTTCGCAAATAAGAGTTACCGATCCCCAGCCTAACGCGCGCCCTCCAGCCTCTATGCACCCGCCCCACTACCAGCTGGCCCCACTTACGCCGGTCCCCAACATCGCTGCAAGTGGTAGTAGGGGCCAGCTGGTTCGAGGGCCGGCGGGTGTTAGGCGGCGGGTGTCCCGTGCGTGCGTGTTGTAGGGATCGGTAAACTTTGCGTGCCTCGTTAGGAGTCTGCGTTTTCCCAGGGTAGGTCAATAATAGATTAGATAGATAGTTTTCGATGTGTAACGTTACCGCTTGTAACGTTATTGTCTTTCAAATACTAGTACATTGTATTGTTTTTCCCATCTGAAGAGACGTCGTAGGTTCTCT
Source organism: Branchiostoma floridae (assembly GCF_000003815.2). Classification (NCBI taxonomy): domain Eukaryota; kingdom Metazoa; phylum Chordata; class Leptocardii; order Amphioxiformes; family Branchiostomatidae; genus Branchiostoma; species Branchiostoma floridae. The sequence continues at coordinate 2,145,559 of NC_049997.1, read as the reverse complement.
TGGCCAATGCTTTTATCTTATGAAAGAAATGTTTCAATCGAAATAGAAAGGAGTCTTAAAGTTAATCATTTTAGATATTTCATTCTATGGTAAAAGTTTGGAACACACTACGATATCTTGCATATGCCTTTG
>NC_049997.1:2142417-2145327 GCF_000003815.2 Branchiostoma floridae | reverse complement strand
ACCAGGTTTACACTTTTAAGTACTTAATTATAGTCATTGACAGTGCTCTACAGTGGAATGATCATTCGTGTCACAAAGAAACTCTCGCAAGCTATCGGCATCATGAAGTGCCTGAAGCCTTTAACTAACAGACAAGCCTTACTGACAATATATACATCCCTTTTCCTTCCACACATACAGTACTGTAGTACTGTCTGGAACCAAGGCAACAAGGTTTACATAGACAAACTACAGAAACTCCAAAACAGGGCAGGTAGGGTTATCCTGGGCTGTGACCTCTATACACCTTGTGACCTCTATACACCATTATGCACACACTTGGATAGACCCCAGTGGTGGACATCCATAAGCGGAATAAATACTACCACAGCCACGGAGGAAGCAGCACAGGTTCCAGTGTCCTTGCAAACTTTCTGCATATTTCGACGCGCCGGTGCCACAGTGGATGTAGACTGCCGAACTGTAGCTGGCGCACTGTTCCCCCAGAAAGGTATCACTTCTGTAAGATTCTGTTTATACCACCCCCAGGTGTAATTACCCTTTCTCTGACAGATACAAGACAGGGTGCGCCAGGTCTTTCGCCCAGTTGAATCATGTAAATCACCGTATAGTATAGCTGACACGAGATGGAGGTTCACCAGGCCTCCATCCGGGTGATTTGTAGTAAATCACCAACTCCAGACGGAAGGATTTGTACGGAGGCACGTGGGTACTTTAACGTGCGTGGCGTGTGGCTTTCCCCCAACACGGGACCTCCATTTCTCGTCCTATCCGAGGGGCGCCCCTAGCAGTAGCTAGGTACTCATTTTAACCTGAGTGAAGTGAGGAAGTGTTGTTGTTGAGTAAAGCATTCATAATCACTCATACCCCTTCCAAACACGAACGCGCGAGCACTCACACGCACACACACGTAGTTATTTGTACACCCAGGATTTATGTTTTGGGTTCTTGAGTAAGTTTTGAATGGTAGAGCCCATTGTTGCATGGGGGTTGTAATTTGGAAAATTTTGGGATTTGATCAGATGGACAAGCAACGGTGTTGCGCTACCACTTGCACCTCGTGTATGCTTCATCAGATATCATACAGTTTTCTTGTATACATTTTTTACGGTGTTCTAATAATAGCGAGTTAATTAGTAATAATAGTTTATTGCAGATTCCTGCCCGAGGGCTAATTGCAGTTGACATGAACGGGGACAAACAAACAGTGTAGAACACAACAGTATAGAATATGTCCACTCTAGTCCAAAGATAACTCTAAACTTTTTGGGTTCGGCAGTGGAAGACAAAGGATCCCACTTTTTCTTTAAGGTGTGGGTTCTGTGATGTTAGAAGGAATGTAGTTTTTTTTTGTCTGTAAACACGGGGAAATGCGGAAGGAATTTCGTGGCCTTTTTAAAAAGCTCTTTTAATTCGCAATCTTAGAAGTCTTCCACTATGTTTGACATTCAGTATATACAAGTTTGAGGTCAAGAGATAGGTGAGGTGAGGTGAGGTGAGGTGAGGATCTACAAGTTCTTTCGGACGCAGGCAACTTCTTGTACAGCCTCTATTGGGTTCAGGGTGGGGGTGGGGGGTGTCCGCTGATTATAATTTTGCAGAGCGGAGCGTAGATCAAATTATCTAATTCTAAATATGTTTCGACTCGGTTGACAGGGCTACACTGTGGAATCTCCTTGCCCACTACGGTATCCATCAAAGATAATCAGCATGATTAAAAGTATTTCACACCAGCTTTCAGGCACAAGTAACTCACGAAGGAGACCTGACCACTGGAGTACGACAAGGGTGCCTCCTGAGTCCGCTGCTGTTTATAACTGTATTTGACTGGATGATGAAAGAAAGTGAAGCGGGAAGAACAGGAATTCAGTGGACACTGACAAGCATGTTAGATGACCTACTCTCCAAGCAGAGGTTAGGCTCCGGCTGTTTTTTAACGTTTTTTTTAGTCGTTTTTATCGGGCTTTCTATTTTGTCATTTTTTCTTACTGTGTCCGGCCTAAGAGTAAGATGACCTAGACTTCGCTGATGACCTCGCCCTCCTGAGCCACAGCATCAGCCAGATGAGGGAAAAGGCACAGAAACTAGAACACAACTCGGGCCAAGTCGGACTGACCATAAAGGCAACAAAAACCGAAGAGATGCGAGACAAAATAGTGGGGAGCGCCAGACCGGTGTGCTGCAGACGTACAAAACTGAAGACAGTGAGTTCATGTGCTTTGGGAGTGTCATCAGCAGTGACGGAGGGCCAGGAACATCCACCTCAGAACAAAGCTGCGGATCTTTGAATCCAACGTGAAGTTCATCTTGCTATATGGGTGCGAAACGTGGGGCCTGACACAACACAACATCAGGTAATTCCAAAACCTTCATCAATGCAAGACTTCGCTACATACTCGGCATCTGGTGGCCACAGTACAGATGATAAGCAATGAAGACCTCCAGGAACCCGTGGAAGTAACAATCAGACGTAAGAAATGGAGATGGATTGGACACACCTTGAGAAAACCACCATCTTCCATCACGAGGGCAGTACTAAAGTGTAACCTCCAGGGCAAGAGAAGAAGGGGAAGACCCAGAATGTCATGGAGGAGAGGGGTGAAGAAAGACCTAGAACACAAAAACACCTCATGGCACGAGGCGAAGAAGACTGCCGAAGATCAAAGGAGGTGAGGACGAATTACTGAGGCCCTGTGCTCCCGAAGGGGCAAGAAAGATCAAGTAAGTCAAATATTTTCCATAGTATATGCTGTTTCACAGGTCTTATAAATCCTTGGCTTACCAGTATCAATACTCAAACTATGACAGAAGGTTTGAATATATATGACATGTCAGAAATTCTAGATCTTATCACGTTACATATGGATTTGTTATCACTCTGAGAATTACAGGAATAGAAGAGGATAAAAA
>NC_049997.1:2131627-2142317 GCF_000003815.2 Branchiostoma floridae | reverse complement strand
GGCCAATTTTTGCTGTGGAAAATCATTGAATGGCTTCATATATAGAAATTTCATGGTGAAAGTTTCCAAAGAGAAGATGTGGTGATTTTTTTTCTTCCTGTTTTGTTATTTTTTGAAAAAAATAGGTGTGGGCAATTTTGAGAACCAATTAATTACATTGATGAGGCCTTACCTACCAAAGATTTGCCAAATCAAAACATTAACCCAAAAGATGTTGCAGGTTGTTTGTATACCTACCTGTTACCAACATGATGCCACAGAATGAGAGCAGAGGGTTTTCTTTTGGCATTGCCTGCAGGAATGTCAGGAACAGCAATAGCAATACATGACACAAAATATGCAACAACAATAAATTTCAAGGGACAGTTCCCTTGATCTTATGGATCATACTTATCTAAGCAGACAACATTAAAAGTGAAACAATATTTGTCTTATCTATTTATCTATTTTGTAGACACAAAAGATCAAAAACATTACATTCATCGTTTTGTGCTATGTTTAGACAATTTTTTTAACTGTTATGAAGAAATTTGCTGCCAAAATTTGTCATACTTTGCACCTGAAAGAGATTTATTGCATAGAAATTGCAAAAGGCCTGTGCAACTGCTGTGCAATTAAGTTCATCACTTCATCATATTTAGTTAAAAATTGGCTATAGGGAATTCATAGCTAAAGTGCTATAAGATCCTGGACTCCATACATGATACTTACTTGCACCTTTCCACTTCCCGTGGTCTAAGACATGCTTGTTATGGATGTGAAATTCTAGCTTCTTCTGCGAACTGCATTTAAACGTACACTTTGGACACCTGAGAAAACAGAGAAAGAGAAAAGAAAAGATGCATATGACAGTTTAACGACACCATTCCCAAATAGGTGTTTTCCCTTCTGCACATCACTGTTGATAGATGTATCAAAAGGACAGCATCATGGCATGCCCCCTAGCAGCCAGTAGAACAACTGCAGACAATGGTAGAATACTAGTACTAGACTTTATATCCATTTACCAATGTAAGGGGGCGGTCACACGTCTGTGATGTATGATTTGAGTTATTCCAATAGAATCCAAATTTTGGGCATACAGATGTACAGCAGCATATTGACAATTTTCATACGAACCTCGTATGGACTTGAATATATAGTACGCATGTGATCGCATGCTAAGTCAGTTATAAATTTGGAGGTACATTGTACTAGTATGTGCACTGAAATATTTTTTCTTTGGTCATATGACAGGTAAAGTGCCTAAAGGCGTAACACTCCAGTTCACAAGCTGCACTGTCATGTAAAGCAACAACTCAAGCATACGTGTGATCACACATCAAGTTTAACATGCTCGAGGTGTAATTATATTTCAGCCATACCATAGGTATGGTGAAATATATTGTATTCGTAATGTTTCTTTCTTTCTTCTTTCTTTCTTTCTTTCTCCTGCCAAATCTTCAAATCGAATCAACTCCGCCGTTTTTTAACCGATTGACTTGAAATTTGGCACAAAGGTAGAGTAAGCCAATACCCTTAGGTGTTTTTTTCATTTTTTTCATATCTGCCTTTGAAATGATTTTATTGAGGTTTTTGTCAATTTTTATGTATATTTTGGGCTCCTGTACCCTGGTATTACAGCCGAATGACATGAAATTTGGTACAGAGGTGCCCTGATCATATGCCCACCCAGATTTAATAGCAGTTTTGGTATACGGTACAACAAAATGCTTAATTTTGCGATTTTTGGCCATTTTTTGACAAAAAAAGCACATTTTTGCCTCCTGTACCCTCGTTTTACAACCAAATGACCTGAAATTTGGTATACAAGTGCCCTTCAATTTTGTGCGCATGAATTCAATAACAGTTTTTCCATACAGTACAACATAATGCTCAATATTGCATTTTTATGGCCATATTTAGACAAAAATTGGACATTTTTGGCTCCTGTTCCCTCGTTTTACAACCAAATGACCCAAAATTTGGTAAAGGGGTGCTCTAGATATTTATCCAAATGACCCATGTATAATTTTTGGCATGGAACACTTTAAAATGATATATTTGGGAATTTTTTGGGTCATTTTCCAATGGCCAAAGGGGTCAACGACCTCAAGGCCTATTGTTGCATGAGGAAGATGGCTGAAATATGCTGTATTTGCTCTCAAGCAAATGTCGGCCTTTCTAGTGCTTCACATATGATCGTACATGTACCATTGAAAATTCATCACTAGTGGAAGCTACGTCCTCATTTTCACCTGAGTCAAATGAGTCAAATGGGACACAATAGCTTTTAATAGACCTACTACATCACAAAATTGTTTGTTTGTTTGAATTTTTCTTCATGAAAACTGTAATTTGCCGTTTTTCATTGAGGTCATGAGGGAAGAGGTAAGGGTCAGATAAGATATAACAGAAACGCAGATTAATCAATAAATTAGCATGTACTCCTGAGTTTACAATAATAATAAAAAGATAACTATGTTCACACCCAAGCTATGTTACCACAAGGTGACAAACTGCTGGGAAGAACAAAGGATGTGACAAGACAAGAGCTAATCAACACTTCCTTTTGTTGTCTTTTCCCTTTTTTCAGTTATTTTGCTTGTTTTACTAGGAGTCTCTGTGGCATTATGCTCCTTCTCACAACACCTCTATCCTGTCTATATTTTCAAAAGAAAGCTACCTTGTCTGTTAAGCTAATTCTTTATTTTTCTCTATTCGCATCAGGATAGGATGCCATATACAAAACAAAAAGTGCATACAGTATGTACTTGTTGAGACTTTGAGACTTTTTTAAAAATCCATTAGTCATGTGCCCTAGGGCAGGCTACTTTGTTATTGCATCCTATTCTGATTGGTCCAAGTGCCTTGGAAGAAAACAGTATCAATTTTTTAAGGAATAAGAAAGATTTTTTTACTGTTGTGCTATGTATTGATAAAAAAAATGGGTGAGGCGAGTTTACATTGGCAACCCAAGGGCAGCAAGTACAGATTCACAAGAAACAACAATAGCTGCAGTGCCCCTGGCTGTCACAAGATGACACGAAGGTCAATAGCATGAAGACAACTTTACTGTAGGAAACTTACAGTTGTATGAATGGTTTTGAAATGAAAACTGTGCTTCTAAGAGACAATGGTATTGGAAAACATGTGAACATTTGCACAGTGCATTACAATTACACTTTTATGATTGATATGACAAGTTATTTACAACCTATTTGGTGGAGTTCCAGGGTCATACAAGATGTCCTTGGTTTTCTGACCTTTCAAAGTAGTCTTAAGATTTTGCAACAAGGTAATATGGAACCACAGGGTAACTGGTTTTTGAACACTGTAAGAGCCAACAAATTTTGCATGTTGGGTCCTGTACATGATGCAAAAATCCAAACGGTTTTATCTGTTTGACCTGATAGCAAATGATTTGCATCTTGCATTCACAATGCAAACTTGTTCCCACGGGCAAACCATTTCAGTTCGTTGAAAAGGGCATGGTAATGCATGGTAATGTGACCTCTGACTCACTGAGGTTGTTGTTATCCTGCAAAATCCTGTTCTTCTGCATCAGATTATTGGTCTTTGATTGGAAATGAAGCAATGTCTTGGGAAGCAGGACGACTCGGACCATTTCCAACTCGGCCCACTGGAAATCTGGTCAACTCGGCCCATCTGCTGGGACAAGTCGGACCATCCCATGGACAAGTCGGACCACCCCCTTAGTCAACTCGGACCATCGCCCTTGGTCAACTCGGACCATTATTGGAGACAGAAATTAGACACAAACGCACAATAATAATTTTCGATATACAATGTACATCGAGCTTTAATCATCGGTTGTGTTCAATTTAATCCAACTGTGTTCATTTTTTTCCACGGGTAATGAGTAGAACTGGTGCTACTCCTAACTCAACAACGTCAAAAATGACGGCGTGAGCCGGTCGGCAAAAATATCTTACTAAGTAAAAATATCTACCCCTTGTCACTTACACAAATGAAATAGCAGCGAATGGCACCGAGAACAAAAGAAACATATGGTTGACCAAACTGTCTTCTTATTCACAAGTTCTGAGCTTGGAGCTAGTATCGTTGATGCATGATTTGGTTAAAGAAATCCCAAACAAAAACAAAGGAAAACATGGCGTCTCCGCCAGGGGCAAGCTATCCCACGGATCACTGCGGTAAGTTAGCAAACGGCGGGAACTTTGAATATATGTTTATTTGACACTTTGTAAATGTGTCTCTGTCCTACAATGTCTAACTGTGACTTTGAGGTTTTTGACGTCCCAAACCGCCGGCGCTTATGCAATCAACACGATTTTGAATAGACTTTTAGAGACCGCGGCTTTTTGTCAGACAACTTCTAGCTGTTGACTTTGTCCCAAACCGCCGGCGCTTAGGCAATCGACGTGATTTTGAATAGACTTTTAGAGACCGCGGCTTTTTGTCAGACAACTTCTAGCTGTTGACTTTGAAGTTTTTGACGTCCCAAACCGCCGGCGCTAAGGCAATCAACGTGATTTTGAATAGAGACCGCGGCTTTTTGTTAGACAACATGTTGGGCTATAAAACAGATATGTTATGGCAAACCAGTCTAGTTGTCATCCAGTTTACACCCGAGAGCGGCAGTCATGGTTACTTGTGTAGTATGCAGGAAAGCGGTTCGTCGGAGACAGGAGGCACTACAGTGTGATTGCGAGAAGTGGCAGCATCGTGCTTGTCAGACAGGTAAGAGAAAATTTTGCTTTATTTCAATTTAGGCAGTTAAGTTATGGGTTATTCTAGTTAATTGATTGATTATAACTAATACAGATAACAGATAATTAAAGTCTGTGTTCTATATCATATATCATATATGAATATCCAGTATAGTTGCTACCCTTGATAGTATGGCAAGCTCTTCTCTGCATTTGTACTAGCTAAAACATCGCTTACCTAGTTTGATTTCCGGACCTTATCTTATAGATGCAATATTAATAATCCATTGTTTTCTGTTTCTCCTAGGTATCTCCAGAGAGAGCTACCGACGCATGAATCGAGGGGAGGCCAATGAAGAGCTGGCGGCTTGGAGGTGCAACGACTGTTCTCAGCTTCAGCCCGAAGATGACGACATGTACAGTCAGTCTGAGTCCGAGCCCGAAGATGACGACATGTACAGTCAGTCTGAGTCCGAAGATGAAGAGGACGTAAACGGTCTGTCAGACTTCAGTCACGGAACTGTGTCTGATGTCGAAGACGTTCAGGAGCTACCACAGCGGCATCCTGACGACGTGACATTCGACGAAGACCCGTACGTCAACGACAACCCGGCTACTACCTTCACCTTGATCCCCGCATCCACGCAAAGGGGCAAGGGCAAGCTGATTAGCAGTGATGGGTATACCTACACGTTCAAGAGGGATACCCAGACCAGCGTGCACTGGCGATGCGCCGTGAGAAACAAAACCACCGACTGTCCTGCAACCGTGATACAGAAAGGAGATGTGTTCGAACCGGGCCTGCCGGATCACATACATCCAGCCAATCAGGACGCAGAACTCCGTGCTAGAATCACTGTAGACATCAGAACGAAGGCCCCACAACAGATCTTCGAACCGGCATCGAACCTCGTGGACGAGGTGATTGTAGCCAACGCAGACAACCCAGGTCTACCGAGCCATGCAGCCCTCATCCGACAAGTCAATCGGGCCAAGTCCAAGCTTCGACCGGACGAACCTCAAGATTTGGACTTCGAACTTGACATCGGGCACATCCCAGAGGACTTCCTGGTTGAGGACATCGAGGTGACGTCACCGAGAACGGGAGCTAAGAACAGGCACATCCTCCTCGCTACCCCGTACCAGATTGAGCGCCTCGCAGAAGCCAAACGTTGGTATGTGGACTCTACGTTTAAGGTTGTACGTGCTCCTTTCTATCAGTTATTCTCAGTGCACGCGTTCATCAGGCGCGGAGAAGACGTCAAACAAGTACCCCTCGCCTTCGCCTTCATGTCCGGCAAGCGCAGGAAGGACTACGAAGCCGTACTCCAGGAACTGCGAAACGCACTGCCGGATGAGATCGAACTAGAGGAGTGCGTGATGGACTTTGAGGTAGCAGCATGGCAGGCGTTTGCACTTGTGTTTCCTGATGTACGGTTCAAGGGGTGTGTGTTTCACTGGTGTCAGGCGGTATGGAAGAAAGTGCAGGAGCATGGGCTGCAGACGGCGTACCGGAGGGACCAGCGCGTCCATGCCTGGGTTAGACAACTCATGGCACTCCCCTTCTTGCCAGCCGCCAGCATTCCCGCAGCACTGGAAGAACTGACGAGGAAATCAGCAGGAGAGCTGACCAGCCTGGCTGAATACGTGAGGCAGACCTGGCTCAACAGTACCATCTTCACTCCACGTCGCTGGAGCGTCTACATGCAGTCTGTGCGAACGAACAACGATGTAGAAGGGTGGCATAGAAGGCTCAACATGAAGGCAAGGAAGGCCAAGCTACCCTTCTATCTGCTGGTGGACCTGCTGCACAGGGAGAGCCTCATCGTGAAAGCCCAGGTCCGCATGGTGTGCGAGGGGCGCCTCCGCAGTCATCAGAGGCAGAAATACAAGAATCTCCAGGGCAAGATCTTCACAGCATGGGAGCGGTTCGACGACGACTTCTACACGGCAAGGGAGCTGCTCGAGGTGTGTGCCCGAATCTATGGCCCGACCATCCGCCACATCCGCCTGACCTCCGACGACCGTCAGTAAGTCACACTTGTTAGCACAATCAGCACGAGACAACACTATTTAACACTGTAGAAAACACTATTCAACGCATTCAAAGTTCCCGCCCAAGTTTCGTGAAAGGAAAAAATATATTCAAAATTCCCGCCGTTTCCTAACTTCGTTAGTTCCCGCCGTTTCGCAGTGGTTCATGGGATAGCTTGCCCCCATCGGAGACGCCATGTTTTCCTTTGTTTATGTTTGTGATTCCTGGCTCAACTTGTACGTGTATATACTTTAGATAGTTTGCCCAATCGCTTCATGTGTTCATTACTATAATTTTGGTAGCCTTTGCCGTTAACTAATCTCGCTTTGTAGAGTAGTATTTGCCGTCAACTAAGCTTATAAGCTCGAAATACTTTGTACAGTAGATATTTTTGCCGACCGCATGCGACGATGTGTACGAAGACAGGAAATATGTGAATGTAAAAATGGTTCAACTTGTACGTGTATATACTTAGATAGTTTGCCCAATAGTTTCATGTGTTCATTACTATAATTTTGGTAGTCTTTGCCGTTAACTAATCTCGCTTTGTAGAGTAGTATTTGCCGTTAACTAAGCTTATAAGCTCGAAATACTTTGTAGATATTTTTGCCGACCGCATGCGACGATGTATACGAAGACAGCGAAATAATATGTGAATGTAAAAATGGCTCAACTTGTACGTGTATATACTTAGTTTGCCCAATAGTGTGTTCATCAGTATGATTTTGGTACTCTTTGCCGTTTAAACTAAGATCGCTTTGTAGAGTAGTATTTGCCGTTAACTAAGCTCGAAATACTTAGTAGATATTTTTGCCGACCGGCTCACACCGTCTTTTTTGACGTTGTCGAGTTAGGAGTAGCACCAGTTCTACTCGTTACCTGTGGAAAAAAAAACACAGTTGGATTAAATTGAACACAACCGATGATTAAAGCTCGATGTATATCGAAAATTATTATTGTGCGTGTGTGTGTTTGTGTCTAATTTCTGTCTCCAATAATGGTCCGAGTTGACCAAGGGCGATGGTCCGAGTTGACCAAGGGCGATGGTCCGAGTTGTCCCGGCAGATGGGCCGAGTTGACTGGGCCGAGTTGGTAATGGTCCGAGTCGTCCGACATTCCAATGTCTTGCTGAAGCCACGTTCCTTCATGGCCTTGGAAATGCCTCTGAAAACATTCTGGTTCCAATTAGGGGTGGGTACCAATACACTGGGTACCGGGTTATACCGCCCCTTGCGGGGTGACACACCCGTCCGGGTGAATGATGTAAATCACCATGTGACTGATACGAGACAGAGGTTCGCCAGGCCTCCATACAGGTGATTTGAAGTGAATCACCAACTTCCGACAGAAGGATTTGCACCAACGCACACCGCACCATTGCACATGTGGGGGTTCTTTAACGTGCATGGGGTGTGGCTCTCTCCCCATACACGAAGCCCTAGCCGAAGCTAGGTACTCATTTACACCCGAGTAAAGTGAGGAAAGCCGTGTAAAGTGCCTTTCCTAAGGGCACAAGATCGGTGGCACGGCAGTCGGGTTTGAACCCGCAACCTCTCGGTTCCGAGGTAAACAAACTACAACTGTGCTACACAGTCCCAAAGTGCAGTACCTGGTTAAGTGGGAAGGAAACACTATGTACATGTATTTACAATACAAGTTGTCACCAATATGCCCCATGGCCACTTAAGTCAGATGCACTTCACTCTATGCAGCTCTAAATTTCAGCTTGTCCCATCAATTTTCTTTCATGAAGCAAAGCTCTGTGAAGAGTGCCAAAGGAGACAAGAATCTAGGACTAGGAGACAGGGTATTGCTCAGCACATAGAGTAAAGGAAATCTTGAGCTCATATTTCTGAGAAGTGAATGGCTTCATCCTGATTCTGTGACAGCCCTTTGGCACTGTTGACAACCTAACAAAAATGATATGAAGTTCAAATTTTTTTGTTTGTCCAGGGAGACATGTCCGATAGAGCAAAACTTTATCAAGGAACAGAACAACAGCATCTGGAGACAGCAAAGTACAGACAAATGAACTTTCGGGTCATAACGTAAAAGTTGAAATGTTTGCCATGGTTTTATTTTTACAAAGTGAATATGTGTTACTCCGTTCCCCCTCTACTGTGAAATCAAGGAGCTGATGAAAGCTCCTTGACCTGGTGAATAGAATCCTCGTGAACATGTGCGAATTCACTGTACTCACGGGTAGAAGACGCTGGGTTTGTTGTGAACCCTCAGATGAGCCCCCAGCTTGTCCATGGAGGAAAACTGTTTGTTGCAGTTCTTCTCATTGCACAGAAACATCCTGGGCTTGACCGGCCGTCTGGTTGGCGTATCTCGGTGATGGACTGTGTGATCGGCACATCCCAGACACGCTGCCTTGCCACATGGCGATCTTGTCAACGACACCCGTGAAGTCATGGCTAAACCTGGAAAGATATCATACAATACGATACATTCATTCATTTTCTTTTATCATCATGCCTATATTCTCCATATGTGCCTGTCACATTACAAATGTTCATATCTAATTTTTATCATGATCAAAATTTGTAAATGTCGTCAAAAATTAAGTATTAAACATGCATATATAGTCTATTTTGACCTTCTTAGTGTAATAGACCGGTATGTACATGCTTTTTTTTGCAGTTATCACTGAAAATAACAGATCTATTGGGCACGGCAACAAGTGTTGCTTCTCCCTAGGTGGTAACGTTAGAGCTTATTGACACAAAGTTTTAAACTTCAAATAGTTTACTACCCTAGTCGGTAGAATAAAAGGGATTGTCCAAACCTTTAAGAGGGTTGATCTTCCAAATAAAGCTGCAATGAATGCACACTAGCACTATTCTAACAGCAAACTTTTTTATGAATAAAACACCCGCCAAAATCAAACAAAACACACCAACTCAGCAGCCCAAATTTGGAAAGACGCCGCCATTTTAAAATACCTTGTTGACCTTTGACACCAACAAGATACGGAATGTTCTTTCGGAGCATTTAAGTTAAAGATAAAAATAATTATGCTTTACAAATAATCTTTTTGTCCTTTTTTTATATATCAGCAGTAACTTTTAACATTTTATTCTCCCAAAAAATTAACCTTTGTCCTGTTGCCATGAAAACGCATTTTAAGGGTCAACTGCGTCCAATGGGAGCTCCGAGTGGCTAACATTTCTGGCCAATGACAGCTCAGCGCGTGGTTTATGAAGCATTTGAAAAGCGCTGCTCACAGACAAGCACACAGTTGCAAGTTTGGCTGCGTTTCCCGATTGTTTGGTCGTCAGTTTTGCAGAGTTTTACCTGCGATTCGTTCGTTTTTCACAAGGAACTTCACTCAAGAGCATATCGAAGCCGTCCACCGCTTCTCAGTTCCCAGCTGTACTTATTTTTGGAGAAAATGGCTTTGAGGACCCGCTCCGCTTCTGCTGCCACGGTGAGCTTCACTCAGTCTTTGTCTTCATAAAAATGCTTTGGCGTGGTTTGTTGAGCATATTATCGCATCGTCGAACGATTTTTACGCATATATAGTCACTTTTCATCGCGTAATTTTAATTGTTGAAAGATCTATCTATTGCAAACTACGGCTACTATTATTTACTAGCAGATGGTCGAAACTATTTTGAACTGCAGCAAACTTTGTCTTGGCGCAACGGCATTTCTACCAGGGAGGTTTTGAAATTTAAATACCAAAATTGCGAATCCCAAATAGCTTGTGAAATTGTATCACCTTCATAGTGGGTCTTCATTCCGCGTTTTGCATGTGTAGGCATCTAATATTTACTTTCTTTTCTTTACTTTTCAGAGCCAGAATGAGAATATTTTGGCCGGCAAAGCCCTCATGGCCAAGAACAAGATGGCGACAGGCAGACCACGCGCTGCACTTGCTAACATTGGCAACAAAGAAGCCAATACGAATATCGGAAAGGTGAGTTTGAGATATAATTAATTCTGTACTCTCCAATCGCCTTATATGTGTCCTGGG
>NC_049997.1:2124990-2131527 GCF_000003815.2 Branchiostoma floridae | reverse complement strand
TCTGCGTTTCTGTTATATCTTATCTGACCCTTACCTCTTCCCTCATGACCTCAATGAAAAACGGCAAATTACAGTTTTCATGAAGAAAAATTCAAACAAACAAACAATTTTGTGATGTAGTAGGTCTATTAAAAGCTATTGTGTCCCATTTGACTCATTTGACTCAGGTGAAAATGAGGACGTAGCTTCCACTAGTGATGAATTTTCAATGGTACATGTACGATCATATGTGAAGCACTAGAAAGGCCGACATTTGCTTGAGAGCAAATACAGCATATTTCAGCCATCTTCCTCATGCAACAATAGGCCTTGAGGTCGTTGACCCCTTTGGCCATTGGAAAATGACCCAAAAAATTCCCAAATATATCATTTTAAAGTGTTCCATGCCAAAAATTATACATGGGTCATTTGGATAAATATCTAGAGCACCCCTTTACCAAATTTTGGGTCATTTGGTTGTAAAACGAGGGAACAGGAGCCAAAAATGTCCAATTTTTGTCTAAATATGGCCATAAAAATGCAATATTGAGCATTATGTTGTACTGTATGGAAAAACTGTTATTGAATTCATGCGCACAAAATTGAAGGGCACTTGTATACCAAATTTCAGGTCATTTGGTTGTAAAACGAGGGTACAGGAGGCAAAAATGTGCTTTTTTTGTCAAAAAATGGCCAAAAATCGCAAAATTAAGCATTTTGTTGTACCGTATACCAAAACTGCTATTAAATCTGGGTGGGCATATGATCAGGGCACCTCTGTACCAAATTTCATGTCATTCGGCTGTAATACCAGGGTACAGGAGCCCAAAATATACATAAAAATTGACAAAAACCTCAATAAAATCATTTCAAAGGCAGATATGAAAAAAATGAAAAAAACACCTAAGGGTATTGGCTTACTCTACCTTTGTGCCAAATTTCAAGTCAATCGGTTAAAAAACGGCGGAGTTGATTCGATTTGAAGATTTGGCAGGAGAAAGAAAGAAAGAAAGAAGAAAGAAAGAAACATTACGAATACAATATATTTCACCATACCTATGGTATGGCTGAAATATAATTACACCTCGAGCATGTTAAACTTGATGTGTGATCACACGTATGCTTGAGTTGTTGCTTTACATGACAGTGCAGCTTGTGAACTGGAGTGTTACGCCTTTAGGCACTTTACCTGTCATATGACCAAAGAAAAAATATTTCAGTGCACATACTAGTACAATGTACCTCCAAATTTATAACTGACTTAGCATGCGATCACATGCGTACTATATATTCAAGTCCATACGAGGTTCGTATGAAAATTGTCAATATGCTGCTGTACATCTGTATGCCCAAAATTTGGATTCTATTGGAATAACTCAAATCATACATCACAGACGTGTGACCGCCCCCTTACATTGGTAAATGGATATAAAGTCTAGTACTAGTATTCTACCATTGTCTGCAGTTGTTCTACTGGCTGCTAGGGGGCATGCCATGATGCTGTCCTTTTGATACATCTATCAACAGTGATGTGCAGAAGGGAAAACACCTATTTGGGAATGGTGTCGTTAAACTGTCATATGCATCTTTTCTTTTCTCTTTCTCTGTTTTCTCAGGTGTCCAAAGTGTACGTTTAAATGCAGTTCGCAGAAGAAGCTAGAATTTCACATCCATAACAAGCATGTCTTAGACCACGGGAAGTGGAAAGGTGCAAGTAAGTATCATGTATGGAGTCCAGGATCTTATAGCACTTTAGCTATGAATTCCCTATAGCCAATTTTTAACTAAATATGATGAAGTGATGAACTTAATTGCACAGCAGTTGCACAGGCCTTTTGCAATTTCTATGCAATAAATCTCTTTCAGGTGCAAAGTATGACAAATTTTGGCAGCAAATTTCTTCATAACAGTTAAAAAAATTGTCTAAACATAGCACAAAACGATGAATGTAATGTTTTTGATCTTTTGTGTCTACAAAATAGATAAATAGATAAGACAAATATTGTTTCACTTTTAATGTTGTCTGCTTAGATAAGTATGATCCATAAGATCAAGGGAACTGTCCCTTGAAATTTATTGTTGTTGCATATTTTGTGTCATGTATTGCTATTGCTGTTCCTGACATTCCTGCAGGCAATGCCAAAAGAAAACCCTCTGCTCTCATTCTGTGGCATCATGTTGGTAACAGGTAGGTATACAAACAACCTGCAACATCTTTTGGGTTAATGTTTTGATTTGGCAAATCTTTGGTAGGTAAGGCCTCATCAATGTAATTAATTGGTTCTCAAAATTGCCCACACCTATTTTTTTCAAAAAATAACAAAACAGGAAGAAAAAAAATCACCACATCTTCTCTTTGGAAACTTTCACCATGAAATTTCTATATATGAAGCCATTCAATGATTTTCCACAGCAAAAATTGGCCTTAGTCACTAAGTTAGTGCCTTTATAGTGAAAAAAAAACAACCTTGACAGCAAGCTGAGGGATCTGGACCTCTCCTTAAAAGGTGCAGAAGCGAACTGGATAACGTATAAGCTCCTTACAGTGTGTTATCAATGCACACTGTTTTTCATTCATAAAGGGAATAAATGCATTCATAGAAACTGCACTTTTGATAATTTTCAACAAACAGCTTTATCTACTGCATAGTGGTAGTGATTTTTTTTATAAGCTGAGAAAACTTTTTATTGTTTATGTTTAATATTAGGCCTTTCTTTACTGCAGACGTTTTGCAATTTTTTTCGCCATATCGCTTCACATTATTTTCTGAAAAGGTAAGAGAATCAACAAATGAAATTGATATGGCCTAACTTTAGATAGTGCTTAACAATCCGATCTACCGGTAGGCCGTCTCGGCTGACAATAGCATAATAAGATTTGATTGAACCTGCTTCCCAACACAAGGCAACACAACACACACACACAAAAAAACACAAACACAACAAAGGAAAACACACTAAAACACAACATAATGAAATGCAAATGTCTTATTTTAGAGCCCATTCTCACTTTTTTGGACAATGAAGTCTTCATTAAGTCCATTTTCCCCATAGATACCAGTGTGGTCAGTGCCAGTTCAGTACAGTATCCAGACCAGCCATATCTGAGCATTGCAGAGACCACAGGGCACTGACAACTGGGGCAGTAACAAAGGCAAAGCCTGTAAAACCCACTAAGACAGGTACATCTACCATAGTGATATTGTACTTTTTTTAAGGGACTCAATTTTGTGCTAGGAGGGTAAATGATGTATTTTGGGCGTCCAAGTGTGTAGTTGAAACAACTGTAGTAATGTAGTGTAAGACAGAGCATATGTGAAAAGTCACCATGAAAATTAAGATAATACTACTGAATATTTTACAATTTACAGTACCAACCTTTTTCCAAAAACTATTCACTTAAACTTAAAGAACATATAAATTCTGAAGTTAGTTTGTAACTAATAGCCCAGGTTTTTTGTCTTGCATTATTATCACATGTACATTATTGGTGTACATTGCTTATACAATTCTTAATTGAGGCTCACATTAGAAAACATTAGTCTATTAACTTGTTAAAAAACACATCTTTTTCCCCTTTTCAGTACTTCCACAAAAAAGGCCACATGTAAGGAAAAAGGCTGGCCAGAAGAATCTGGGAAAAAGAGAAGAGTCAAAAGTCTCTGGTGCACATCAGATGAGGAGGAGGTCCAAGAGAAAGATGAACTAAGATTCTTACCCTGTGAACTCTGTACTACTTATATATAGACATTGTACAGTATCTGAAACACTTAATGTTACAGATGTTGTATTACCATGTCACAAATATGCATATGAGATTTATGATCCATTAGTTACTTGTCTGTTTCACCACCAAACAAATTGAATGAAAAGTTTGAAAGTAGTATTTTTGAAAATTTTGTTCCAGTTATATATTCATATTTTGTAGATGAAGCATAACAAATGTGAACACTAGTATAAGATTTAGAACCTGTACCTTTTGAATTTCTAGATTTTGTAAGGACCCATTCTCTGTCCATCCAACTGTATATCGATATTAGAAAATCACAGTGGGTTAGCTATAAAAACATGTTAACAATTATTTCTGTTTCATTCTTTGGTTTTGTTTGTTATTGATTGCTTCGTGTTGATGATACCCATAATCATGCAGTATAACTGTAACTCAGGGACCAGGAGCTTCCATGACATAATTATATGATTGTATCCTCTTAAGTGATTTTTTGCAGCAAATAATTTGCTAACTTCAATAATGCAACTAGCACCACATTTAGAGGCATTGGTCTTTGTGCAATTTCGAGCTTGACTGAGAAGGAGCATGTTACTTGGAATGGACATATTTCAGGGATATGCTTGCATCTGATATTGTAAACCTGTAGATTTTATACTTATCGTTGTGTTAATAGTTCATGAGAACAGTATCAAGAAATGTCAGAGAGTACTGGCAGTGGAGTTTTCTTAACCTGTAAAACAAAAACATTGAGTATATGGCTAGTATGTAACGCTAGTTAACCTTTATCCATTGGGTAACCTATATCCGTTGCTTTAAAAAACAGGGTTATTTTGGGATATCACATCAACGGACATTGGTTTCAAATTGCAATATTTTGAGTATTTTGCAGTTTTAAAGTACCACCTATTCCCTTGATGTCCCTAAATACCCTGCTTTGAATAACAAGGGATAAAGGTTACCCCACGGATAAAGGTGAACTAGCGTTACCTGAAAGTAATGATAGTAATACCAAAGTACTGTAAATGTATTTAAGTTCGCGGGGATTTAATTTCGTGGTAGCGGAAAAAGGGACTTTTCGTGGTGGATTTAAGTTCGCGGTAACACCATAGACTGCAGTCTAATACCATAATAGAAAAATGTTCGCGGTAGTTTTAAGTTCGCGGTAAAGAGTTCCCCGCGAAAACTGCGAACATTAATCCACCGCAAACATTTCTGCATTTACGGTACATAGAATTGCGTACAGTGCCTGTACCTATGCCTGTACCTGAATAATTCAGTTAACTGTATTGGTGTATGATGTCATCATGCAAAGAACCCATGCTAGAGTTCAATGTCTTTTGTGTTTAATTTTTTTTTATGTTGGTGGTAAATTTTCTAAATTTTTCTAGTAGGGATAACATCGGTTTTTAGTAACAAAACAAGTATTTACTAGGAAGTAAGTATAAAACATTGATGTTTGGGTATTTTGGAACTGTACTAAAACAATTCTTTTAACCAAAATCTTTGCAAATGCATCAAACACATTTTTAATATCTTTTAATGGCTGTCCTTTTTTGTGATGTGCTATTGAAAGACCAGGGAACCGTGGAGGACATTTTGAGCATTGAGCAGCTACATGGATGGGGTAATATGTGAAAGAACATGACTTTTGGGCATATTTAGCATATAAAGTACGCTTTTGAACTTTTCAGGGAAGGTCAAGTGATATTCTAACTTTTCCTGATAATACAGTATGCCACTTAACATACAATGGATCTATAGAAATCATACCAGTAGTGAATCAGTGCATGTATATGGCAACTTATGTATTTCGATATTTTGTAGTGGTAGCGTGTGATTTCAAGAACAATAGAACTGAAATATTATATATATAGTTTGTAGATGGTTCATAGATGTATCGTGTATTTTTCGTGTAAGCGTGAAAAGTTTAAGTTTAAAACTATGTAGATTAAGACTGTCTAGAGGTGTATCTTAATGACACTGTGTGCCTAGCATCCTGTTTAGATTTCAATTTGCAGAAGTGAAAACATGAAGTAAGCAAGTTCCATGTCTTTCGTGTATATGAAGGGTATCATACAGGTAAAAAGCCCATGCCATTTCAATATGATCTGTATTTGTTACAGGTTTGTGCCAAAAACGGTGAAAGCTGACTATGTCCTGGTGCTCAATATAGTGTGAAAGAATGCTTACATGTACATGTAGAAAATGAAATGTACACGTTAAGCTTTAAAAGCACATGTACGTTATTGCTTGAGGTATATAGTTTAGTAGCTCAATTTATACACATACCTAGTAACATGGGTGCGCAAGGTTTGAATACTCTAAGTTTACAAATGTCAAAATTTCAGCAGTAACAAATCTCCACTATCCTGTTAAAGAGAACCTTAATAGTACATGTATTGTATTTTGTGATATGTTAAGTTTGTATCTTGAAGCTTAGTAGATCTTCCAATACACTTTGTACTTCGTCAATACATGTTAGATATGTATTGATTGATTCTTTGATACATGTAACACTTTGTAGGAAGAATGCTTTCATACTAAGAAAGTGGTACATTGTATCAGGTTTGGAGATGGTAAAAGTAGTAGATTTCTATCAGCAAGCTTACCTTAAAACCCTTTTGTATCAGGAAGCATAAGAATGAAAATGATCCTTTGAGGCCTCAATATTTGGTTTATGAAGCAACCATGTGCACGTAAAGTTATTCATTGTAGTTTGTGTTTGTTACCAGAGTATGTATAAAAAAAACACAATTTCTTTGTTATATACTGCATTAGAATATTAAGATGAAACTTTTCAGACTCTTTTCATGTGGAAATGCCTTGTT
>NC_049997.1:2116687-2124890 GCF_000003815.2 Branchiostoma floridae | reverse complement strand
AGAAAAATGTGTTGTAATAGTATACAGCACTACCAGTATACGCATTAGACCAGAAACAGGTGTATTAAAACTATATGTGTCAGGGTTATCCGTAGACCTTCCATGGTATGTCTACAGACTTAAAATGATGGTGCTGCCTTTGAATGTAATGTTTTCCATAAAGTGTGTGACGTTTCCGTCAGTTGGAAAGCTCATTGCTGTACCAGTTGGTTAAAAGCTTCCATATTCTGAAAGTATGTTACATAGTTACAGGTGTGTCCGGCCAGAAGGTACCCTTGGTCAGAACACATGTCTACCCAGGTATATACATGTACATTTTAGTATTCTACCTGCTGCACCTGAAGTAGCCTCCTACGCAGACTTTTAGCAGCTCTGACTTATGTTTATTTTAGCAGCTCTGACTTATGTTTTTTTTCTCTTATGACAAGAGAGGAAGTTTCCATGCTGGCCATCGCTCTACCTAAAATATAAAAGCTATGCTGGTAGAAGTCTATGAAGGAGGCTACCCCTGAAGCATATGTATTCAAATTTACTTTAAAAATGATGCAATCAGAACTGTTTGATAGGAATTATACTAGTACCTCATACTACTCAAAGGCAAAGATGTACATACCAACTGGAGTATTTTGTACAGATTGTTATGGTACCGAAGGCTCAGCCCTTATGTGAATAAAGCCATTGATGATTAGCCATGACAATTATAAGGCTCAAATAGTACTGCGCATCTTGAGTACTCTTGGGTAACACAATTAGTCAGTCCAGCATGGATCATTATCTAAGTTACAAGGGGCGGGTACTGGTTCAGTGTACCAGTACAAAACTGTTTTTTCTTGTTGGACCGGTCCGGAAAAAACAGACCTGAGTGGACTATATTTTGGACCGATTAGAAAATGAACAGATAATACAACTGGATAGCATTTTCTCACTAATTCTACAAATTAGCTCCCCTGTTTGCATAATGTTTATCTAAGTTACCAGTGTTCTCTTTCTCAGATACATTCAGTGTTGGAATAGTCTTACAATTGAACAAAGTGTATGTGGTTATGAACTTGACAACAACAACAGACATTAATGATGCGATTCAGATTCTGGTTTGCATAATTAGTATTTATCTAATCATATGAAGCATAACTAAAGCCAACGTTGCCAGTCTTGGCATAACCAGAACATCAGATATTGAAGACCATTGAACCCAGTTCTGTTGCAGTAACAAGAACAAGCCACAAGTCTAATCAAGACCTACCCACATACATGCAGTTCATCTCGAATTATACTGGTACTCTTAAGGAGCTTTTATTGATAAAAGCTCCTTGGTCTTCTCAAGGTGTTGTTTATATATAACATAACTTGCAAATATATATAACATAACTTTCAAATAAACTTCCAGTATAACAATTACAGCGTCCTTCTAATTAATGGTCTTCCGTAAACTTTTACAAACACTACTGAAAACACAAGCTTCTTGAGTATAACAAAATATGTATTTTCGAGAGTGAAACATTTTTGGCTCGGCAGTCCTTATTATATGCAACTGGATGTGATTTGAAAGTCATGACACAACTTTGAAGTGCCCGCCTTGACTCCCAATGAAGCTGGTGGCGGAGTGATATGCTTCACAAATTAGTGATGTCTTCAGGCTTGTTACAAAAAAATAGTTTAACGTCGTAGAATTGACCAAAAAAATGTAAACCATACAGAAACGTTGCTTTCCTTATTTTCTTTGACATTTGTTGATCATTTAAAAGTACCGAAATAGATAGATAATGAGATCTTTTCTGGAATTGATTGAGTAACATTTTTGTTATGCGGAAGAATGCATACGTTTACGTGTGTTAACAAGCTCTAAACATGGCGGGGCTTCTTTGGAGGCTTACGTGAAAGGTTAGACATTTCCCACAAACTTCGACACAATGATACGGATTTGCTCTAGCTCAAGTAAGAATTTCAGTAAGTCTCAGAAGGACGAAGGCTGTTTTCGTCGCCCCATGTGGCTTAATCTCCTCCGGACTTCACGTAACACGGAAAAACGGTACGTGTTTTGTGAAGGGGCGTTGTGACTGTTTAGGTGGTGGGGAGGGGGGCACAGGTGACGAGGTCGTTTGTGTAACATGATTTCAGAATAACATGTAAACAACCCACAAAGATCATTCTAAAACTACTCATATGGTATTCCTGTAACTACTAGCCCATCTATTTCTTAACCGAATCCAAAGCTGCATCGCATGTCATGATGTTTGTAGACTCGATAGGTCGGTCCTGCTCGTCTGAACTCGGTCCGGCGGTCGACTGATAGTAGTATGTCGGTTGTAAACCTGGACACGTGCTCACAAAACACCTTTTAAGCATGCAGACTTTACTTATATATAGTTTATTTCTCAGTGACGATCTGTGGCATCTGGATTACATAATAACCCCACTAGTGTAGTATAAAATTCGCTAGCACGTCGCAACTACGTGTAGGTTTGTTTCAAGAAAATATTTCGTCAGCTTTAGACCTGGTAGTGGTAGACATATTTGGTAGTTTTGATTTTCCAGTTAAAAAATTATGTTACTGTTATAACGTCAACAACTTAAAACTTCGTCCAGCAGGCTATATTGGAAGCAATCACAGCTAGGATTTTGACGATGAGGGCACTTTTGAGTCTAAAACGGGACCTGGACGGATCGATACACGGACGTTTGTATCGATTTGAACCGGCTGTCGTGTCGTCTCAGACAGAAAAGAAATATGTTTGTAATGACTGACGGTTGTTTTGTGTTGCAAAGTTTTGTTTAATCATTTCTGTGACAACTAGTGTTACAGGTATGGCATGGCTGGAAAATGTTGTGTGTCAGGAGACATTTTTCCCTTGTTGAGGAAGATTTCTTTTGTTTTGTAAATAACTGTCTGGAGTACCTAATGTAATGTACACAGACAAGTCTAGCTGGTAATTATGATGATTGTGATGCAAATTTGTTGGTTAACTGCACTGGGCATTGTAGTGGATTCTTAGCCAAAAGAAGGTGTTAAAATTTTCATATTACAGTGCAGGTGATTGTAGTCACTTAATCTTTGGATTAATAATAACATATGCTGAATTTCTGTCTGACATCAATTATTACTTCTTTTAAAACGGTGGCAAACTTAACTTAAGGTACCACTACTACTAAACCAGCCTGACTAAACGGCTCCTACCACAGAGTTAATTTCACACAAACTTGAATTTGTAGTACCTGGTAAACAACCCTGTGGAAGTCTGTGGAACAACTCATTTGCATCCTATTACTTTATGATAAATAAGTAAATATGTGTTCAGCAGTTAAAGGATAAGAGTATCATCAGTTTGTATACATGATCATGTAATTTCATACTGCATGAACAGTAGACAGCAACAGGATTATATGGACTTATCTGTTTATTGATCACAGAGATGGGCTAAATGTCATGTTGACATAGATTGTTGTCTATACAAAAACTTGCTGTCATCTTGTCTTTTGATATTTATGAGAGGGAGAAAGCTTCCATTATGTAGTACTGCCATAGAAATATTAATTAACAGTATCTACAAAGCCTCCAAAAGTTGAGTTTAAGTCCAAATTTTGGTGAGGGTCTGCATGGGGGGTCCTGACAACGCTTTACGGTAAATTCTGGACGGTCGACAACGCTTTACGTTAAATTCAAGAGGCCGGCAACGTTTTACGCTAAATTCAGAAAGGCTGGCAACGGTTTACGTTAAATTCTGGAAAGCTGGCAACGCTCGACAGAGGTGGAGCCATGAGAAGATTGAAATTTGACTCTCTGAGGGGAAAGTTTCGCTGGTGGACAAAGCTAAGACAAATTGCATATCTTATTAAAGATTCCCAAGGGTTCACTCAGCGCAAGCTTTTGAGGGTACACCACCCAACATATTTTTGCCATGTCGAGCGCCGAAGGGGCGAGGCGTCACAAGGGAATTCCGTGAAGATTTTGAAATCCTGACCCCTGAAACGCCATTTCCTAGGGATTTTTTTAGGCAAAATTTTGCTGGCTAATATATAAAGCTAAGTTAAATGACATTTCTATCGGCAAAAATGGTGTTTGAGGTTGACACGTCACATCCCCCAACAAATTTTCAGCATTTCGAGCGCCAAAGGCGCGAGGCGGCGCAAGGGAATTTTTAAATCTTGACCCTCTAAAATGACATTTCTTGCATTTTGATGGGCAAATTTTGCTGGCAGACTAAGCTAACTTAAATGACATTTCTATTAGCAAAAAAAGGTTTTTGAAGGCGAGACCATGATACATGTTTTTACCAAGTTGATGACCGAAGGTGAAAAGAGTGGCAAGGGAGGTCCGGCGAAATTTTGAAATCCTGACCCTCTATTAGTCTATAAAATGATATTTCCTGCATTTCGATAGGCAAATTTTGCTGGTAGACTAAGCTAACTTCAATGACATTTCTATTTTAAAAAAAGGGTTTTTGAGAGCAAGGCCCGCAATGCCATGTCGATGACCGAAGGTGAAAAGAGTGGCAAGGGAGATTCGGCGAAATTTTGAAATTCTGACCCTCTATAAAATGATATTTCTTGCATCTTGATGGGCAAATTTTGCTGGTAGACAATGATATTTCTATTAGCACAACAGGTCTTTAAGTTTTGACACATCCCCCAACATATTTTCAGCATTTCGAGTGCCAAAGGCGCGAGGCGTCGCAAGGGAGACCCATGAAATTTTTGAAATCTGCCCTCTAAAATGATATTTCCTGCATTTTGATGGACAAATTTTACTGGCAGACTAAGCTAGCTAACTTCAATTACATTTCTATTTATAGCAAATAAGGTTTTTGAGGGCGAGGCCCCCGATACATATTTTTACCATGTCGATGACCGAAGATGAAAGGAGTAGCAAGGGAGGCCCGAGAGAAATTTTGAAATCTTGATCCTCTGAAACGTAATTTCCTGTGTTTTGAGGGGCTAACTTTACTGGTAGAATACGCTTCAACTTACGAAATTTGGGAGGCCAGGCTACGATTTACGGGTATTTTTTAGGCTTAATTACGCTTTACGTGAAATTTTTAGGCTCGATTACGCTTTACGTGAAATACACTGGCTACGCTTTACGTGAAATTTTCCATCCTTATTACGAATTACGTGAAATAAAATAGCTTCTCTACGAATTACGGAAATTAAAAAGGCCTGCCAACGCCTTACGGAAAAGAGCATGCAGACCCTCTTTGGTAGATGGTAACAGTTTTTGTTTTTGTTATTTTTGTTGTCCTCATTTAACGCCACCATGCTAGATGGTGGCCTCTTGGTTCTTTTTTGAGTCAATTGTCTCTGTGGGTATTTAGCTCTTGTTGACTTGTGCTTGAGGGTTGTTGAAGAGTACATTTTGTATGTTGAATCTGTGTGCATTCTCAATGTACTGGGAGAAGGCCATGTACATGTTGATTTTGATAATGGTAATGATCTGATAATGATACTGATAGCCATAAGGATAACTTGAGGTGATCTAGATTAAGTACTGTAAAATGTTTTAAGTTTGCAGTGACTAAATTTCAGGTTAGAAGGAGGCATTAGCAGTATTTTAAACATCGTCAATGACTAAAATTAGTTGGAGTGATGCAATTATAAGACAGCTTTTTTATGATTTTTTTTTACATTATTTGGTGATCTTCAGTAGTTGGTCAGATTGTGGTAGTAGTAATATTATTTCAAGGCCTGTAGTGTCATTCATTTGCTGTTCTGAACTAACTAACTAGCTTGTCCCTACATATGGTGTGTTGGATCTGTTCTGTCCATTACCAGATGTTTGTATTGCAGTTAATTGATTGATTGATTGGCAGGTAGATTCTATCTTGATGGTGTAACATGGACCCCAGAGGTCACACAGAGGGTACCATCATGGCCCAGTGATCCACTGGAATCCATGTCTGATGTAGGAATCACTCAACACAACTGGCTGACAAAGTGTGTTGTTACAAAGTCTTCTTGCTTTCATTTCTGTGGTTAGGATTTGTAGCTCAGTTCTTTGCCCATGTTGTAATGTATCCAATTTGTAGTCAATATAGCCAGACTTTTGTATGAAAAATAAAAATAAAACAACTCTTTATCATTGTACAGTCAAACCTGCCTATAGCGGTCACTCAATGGACTAGAGAAATGTGGCCAGTGGCCACTAAAGACAGGTGTTCACTATAGAGAATATGTTAATCAGTTGGCCATGATCGTACGAGCAATAAGTTACACATGATTTCAGCACCCACTAATCTTTTTTACCAAGTAACATTGTCTCCATCATCTCAGAATTCAACTTAACCTGCCAAAGTCAAATCTACCGAAAATGATTGGTATTGCCATGACGGATGTTGGTAAATGTTCAAGGCATGTGTACCTTTCGCTACTGCCAAAATGACCTTGTCTGGAAATCCAAATCTTCACAAACTACGATTTTAAACTCGGTGCAGGGTGACATACAACCACTGTATGACCGCAATATGCCGGAAATCGTGTGGCCGTGGCCGCGTTGGACAGGTGGCTGCTATAGACTATTTCTTAATGCTTAGGTCAATGGGAAAAATCCAAGGGACCGACAAAAAGTGACCACAATGGCCAGGTGGTCGCTATGCAAAGGTGGCTGCTAATACAGGTTCGACTGTACTGACAAGTTACAAATTTGAGTATCCTCTTGTTATACTAACACAAATATAGATACTGTAAATCTTGAAATGTTTGCAATGGTTTTATCTTTATAGTGACCTCTGCACTGCAAAATCATGACGCTGCAAATACAGGTGTGCTTTGTATCACAAAGGGAATAATTTCAATGTTGCAAACTTACAATATTATGTTGCTAATAATATCCCCTTCTACTGCCACCCCTCACTTAAAAATAAATGGATGAATTTACGGTAGTCTGACCGAAACACCCGGAATAAGCCAAAGATTCTAGTGAGACAAACAAAGAAGCTCATCCATATTTTGTTTTCTTTTCTAAGCACACTGCATTATACAGAAAAGACAAAATTTGATGATATTCAATCTCCCAATTCGGAGATAAACCTACACAGGGGTATGTAGCAATTATATATGGCACAGACAGTGACGTCAAGCCACAGTTCAATGCATCCTTGCATGGGCATGGAAATTCGATGTATCAGGAAAAATGCACAAAAGCAGTTAGAATTGGGAAACTATCTGTTTACATCATAAGCATTCATAACACATGTAGGTAGGTCTTCAATGGTTGTCCCCCAGCTGCATAGATCAGTCCTGGCCTGTGTATGGAGTTGCCACATGGATTATGTAGGTCAGACATTGCAAATTGAACTGTGCTAGTCTGAAGGTCAAATGCAAGGGTGGCTGGTTTCCAGTTTCCTTGTCTGTATCAGAGTTGGGCTTGTATACATGTCTGTCTGGGTCATGACAAATGGAATAAGTGAAGGGATTGGAAGCTTTATCTCCTACCCTTGTTTTGTATGTTGTCACTAATTTCAGTCGAGATAAGTTTTTTTTTATTGTATTATATGATGTGCACACAGACACTCCCATGCAAATCGTAGTATCTGTATGCCAGAGGAATGTGGAGTAGACAACATAGTTTAAAATGTCATCAACAGACAATTGGTAGAATTTACAGGATAACTCAGAGCAGAAAAACTGTATACATTTGTACATTAGCATTTATGATACATGAATGGAAGTGTGTCCTTCACTGGTATTGTAAATTCTGAAGTTTGTAGTTCAAAATCTTTTTGGACACCCCTAATTGTAGAATGGTCTGTTCTTGTTGTATAAGCCGATCTGATCGTCTCTAGTGTCTTATAATTTTTCTGCAAAAATGTACATATTGCAAGGAAAGGTAGGTAGAGTACGTTTTGTATGTGTGTGTTAACATTCCTCAGGTCCAGCCATGCTAACAACAAGCCTGGTTGTCCTGTCATGGGAACTGGACCCTTGAAGGCAACCTGACCCACTTCTCTCTGTCCTTGTGAAACAATTAGAACTTGTCTGGTGCAAGAAACCACTTGCATGGTTTTGGACATGATATTTTAAAGTAGAATGTGGGTTTAGATGCAACCTATGATTGTAGACATGTCTTTGTGAATGTGTATGTACTGGTAGTACTGTACATGTACATGCACAGTTAAACACCTTACTGTATATGCAGAAATCTGTGTGTGAAAAGTTTTTCTTGAAAGTAGAGAGACAAAACAGATGATAAATAGAATAGGGAGAGCAAATT
>NC_049997.1:2100569-2116587 GCF_000003815.2 Branchiostoma floridae | reverse complement strand
AAAGTTTTTGAAATTGCAGAAGAGAATATATTTATACATCTTGGTTTACAAAGAGAACAGGATACCCCATCCCAAGATTTCTCTGATAAGGAACATTTTTTGGATGCTGTACTGATAACTATATTCATGAACTTGATGGTGAAAATATTTAGAGTAATAATTTTATTTACAACCAAGGAAAATGATTCCCTTATTATCGAAAGGATCATATCATATATACATGTACTTTGATTATAGGACTTTTAGAATTTTCTTCACCTTTGTTTTCTGTTTAATTTTGTACAGTATAAATCCTAGCACTGTGACGTTGGTAAACAGGCTTTTAGCTAGGAATTTTTTTTAGGGTGTACATCTGTAATGTGTTGTACTCTCCGCACTGCGCGGCGGAGCCGCGCGACGAGCGCCGAAGGCGCGAGCATTGTAGGGGGGTCCGGGGGTATCCTCCCCCGGAAAATTTTTAAATTTAAAGCCTCTGAAATGCTATTTCCTGCATTTTGAAGTAGAATATAGCCAAATATTTGTCTTTGCTGCATTACTACTTTTGTCCTGAGAATGGGGGGTATGTGTTCTTGATTAGAGGTGGGTATGGCTTAAAGAATACATGAGGTAATTTTCAAGTAATATAACACTGATTCCTTACAATATAATGTTTCATGAGTTAATACATACAATCAGAGAGAGTAAATTAACCTCACTGCTAAAGGTGATGTTACATATATAACAACAGCAAGCTAAAGAAGTCTACAAGAAAATCTGCAAACCAACAGAGGAGAAAGTGTAGCCAGGACTGCCAGGTACATCTTATATTTCTTTTGTGTATCTACTCTGTTAAGAACATAGCTGAAAATAAATGCACTGAAAAGTTACTTGTAGCCTGTAACATCAGCGTTAACTTTACACAGTACAGAAAAATATGTGTACAAACATTTAATTCATCGAAAATATATAGCAGAAAAGATGTGCTCCAAGGGCAAATTAAGCGAAATTTTCTCAACAAACAACATCCATGTATCAATATTTTGAAAATAAAGACTGCAACAAAAGTAATATCTCAAGTTACCGTGAAAAAATCGCGACCTCCGTTCAACATTTTCTACGAATTCAGTGCCGAAACCGCCCCCCTCCCCAGTATGTCATCGTCACATTAGCTGTTGTTTTTCCCACATTCCACCGACAAACAAGCAAAAAAAACCTCCAAAACAATCCTATACATGTACTTATCACCAATGACTTCAGGCATTCGACGAGTTTTCGTAAACAAATCAAAGTTTTTACGCTTCCCTGCGTGATTTTTCCCGCGAAAACAGCGGGGATATCAGATATTCCACCAATAATGGCGCCCGGGCGCGCTACGTCACGCCGAAATGGCCAATGGGGTGCGACTCTCGCGATTCGCGAGATGTGAGTTGGTGCGAGACTTGAGGTAGAATCACCCAAAATGGCGGCTCGGTGCTCGGCGCTCGGCCCGGAATCGGCGAATTTTGAACTTTGAGCGAACTTTCCGGGGGAAAAGAAGGGCGTACAGAAGCCGTACATCCAAAAAACAGGGCGTACATTTTGTGATATTTTTATTAAAGGGCGTACATTGTACGCCCGTACGCATTGCTAGCTAAAAGCCTGTTGGTAAAATATTAAAGCAGCAAGGCTAGGTACACATACATAGAGATGTGAAAATCTTTTGAATGTGAGTTTTTCAACTTACTTGTTGTATCACATGGTATGTCATGAGTGGGCTGGCTGAGTCAACAAGGTGTCTGAAAAAGATGCCAGGCCCTGGGCAGGGTCTAGGTGTGTGTAGGATTTAGCATGTATTCTCTCAGTCTGAGCTGATTAATGTAGCTAGGATAAAAATAATTAGGTCAATGATACCTGAAATTCAGTAGAGCTTGCAGGAACTTAATTTTGTTGTAGGAAAGAAAGAGGCGGCGTTACAGCAGTCCTGTTTAATCCTGTTTGTTTGGCACCAATTTTAGGAGTAAAATTTCACAGTGACTCAAGCAAAACAAGCATTGTGAAAATTTCTGGTTGTTGGACAATGGCAAACAGCGAAATTGTATGTCTTTCACTCTTTGGCATACAATTACAAATTGTCTTATAAGGCAGCAAGAAGAATTCCTAAACTTAAGTAATAATACAGTATGTTGCAATGTATATTGCACCTGAATAACGAATTATCCAAAATTGTGAAATGTCTATGAGGACATATGGTAACATCTATTATCATAATACCGGTACGTTTACGACGATTTCTCTAGCCATACTGATTTGACAAATTGTCGAGGCATCATTTTCTCCAGTTACATGTTGCTGTTATAGGTTACCCTTGCCACTTCTTCTGTGTAGCTTTTCTGCCACTCTTGTCCTGCTAAAAGCGTAATATTGTAATTGTAACACGCCGCGGAATTACACAGCGAACGGACGAGTGGTTGGGAGGGGGTAAAAAATACCGGTAGGAAGAAACACGGCACAATTAACTGCCGCTATGTACATTTATACATCCTCTGATGTTCCTTCCTTTTCTGTTAGTAAATGCATAAAACATAAACCTGCATGAGCATACAAAATGTCATGAGAAAACGGACGTATACTGTCAAGAATTTTCATTTAACTTCTGTCCGTCACAACTGCTATGACGTAACACTTCACTGCTAGCGTAGATATAAAAATGGCGGGAAAATGACTGCGTACGTTCAATTTTGCCCATTCAGTCGTAGATCCGTGCTATTATGCAACGATTCTTCACACTTTTACATGAGTTGTAGGTCACCAACAGAAATTCAAGATTGTTGTTGAATCATGTTCGTCTTGTGCCGTGAGCATGTGTAATTATGATCTATAAATTTGGCAATGAATGTGACAGTGTGTTCGTCCCACGACGAGCTGCCTACCCCGAAAAAGATACTGAAAACTTTTCGCCTTGTTGTCTTCGAATGCATTGTTATCAATGCTTTGTAAATGATGTATTGGACACCTAGATGTCTGAAGTGTGCACAGCTCAGAAATGACTATTGTTGCATGTGTAGATCTCTTTAAGTTCCAGTATTTTTAATCTACCGGTATAAGTCTTACTACCGGTATTATGCCAATGCATGTTACATCATCCTTTATTTGTTTTCTTATTAAAACTTTGATCAAACATCCCTTGTTTGGTTAATGTTGCAATTTACAATCACATATGATATATACAGATGCGGATACCTTTCTTAATTTCTATAGTACATTGTTACATGCATGTCTCCTGTGTACCATGTTCATGCACTTGGAATATGTCTTTGGGTATAACTTTTGCTCTGGATTTACTTTATGATAACTAATCTGATGTCAAACATCAATCAATTTCTCTACCTTTCTCCAATTCATTATCAGATTAAGTCCAAAGTAATGTTGTATCAAACTGCTAATTTAGTGAGAAATTCAACAGTGTTATAGCAGGAAATTCAGTTAAGTGTTGACATCAACTGAATTTCCCGCTAAAACTTAAACCAAACATGTGAGTCATTGTTTAACTTTGCGTGTCCTGATGATTGACACGCTTACCCTTTGGATGGGTTGTCGTTAGAAATTCAAGTGTATCAACATGTAATTCACCCATATTTGTCAAAAATAATAATAGATAATAGATAAAGCTATACTTTAAGACTCCAGTTGGTAACAAACAATGCTGCTTCAATCGGTCAGTGTAACTGTTAAAATGTTACTGATTATAATAACACCTTTGGTATTGTTAATGACCCCTAGCTCACACTCTGTCATCTGATAGAACAAATATTTGCAAGTGAGCTGGTCTAGACTGCAACTTGCTGAATGCAAGGTAGTCCATGCATATGGCACAAGTAGACTTTTTGTCGGCCAAGCTAAATCTTTTTGATCAGGAAGAGGTCACAATAAAAAAGGTGGGCCAAGAAAAAAAACACAAAGTTAGCTACATCTGACAGTATTCTTTCCCCCAGACCATAGTATGTGTATCACTTCCCCCTGGTCTGTTAATTTTTCAGTGTAGGTTTTTTTTAAATCAAGGATTCAACAAATTAGATTATTATGGCTTTAGACTAGATCAACTTTCTAAGGACCCGTTGTGATAAAAAAATTCAATGCAACTACAACTTACTACAACTACAACCATGAGAGGTAGGATCCCCTAGATTGACTCATGTATGTTCTGTGTCATATTATGATGTTATAGTCTCATACATTAGCACATAGTACATGTTTGTGCCTTCAAGCATGTTTGTAACAGCATTTGTTTTTACACTTAACACTATCAAGAAGGGGAACAATACCAGTAATTACAGTTGCTTTTTTTTAGCCAAATTTTGTTCATAATAATGAGGAAGGTAAGAGTCCATGTGCTCAGTCGTTCCGCCCTCAAAACACTTCCTGCCAGGTGGTGTAGGCTTGTGGTCAGTGTGTTTCCTGTAGATAAAGTAACAGCAGTTAGGTTGCCTTGTTGTTGGCAGAATCAGCATGCTGGAGACATTTTTGTGTGTGGATGTCTTATAGTCTTGACTGAAGGCAATAGTCACACAAATCTATGGTGACCTATTGCAGTATTGGTCAGGATTGGCTGTTTGCTACACCTGTTTCAATGTTCAAAGGTCTGACAGCCAGGTAAGGACTACTTTCCACTATACTAGACAGTGATTTAGGTTACCGTATGTACCAACCAAAATTAGATTTCTGCAACCCTTTATTTCATAATTGGCCTTGTGAAATTCATTTCTCTCAAGCGATCTGTTAAATCTCTGGTTGCTCAGCAGTTGCTCAATGGATACTGAGTGGTTACAGCCTCTAGTGGAATGGGGGTGTAAGATAGAATTATATCCAAGCAAATAGGATTGAAGTCAGGGTGTTACTAATTTTTTCAAGTATTAAATTTTCTTAAGCTGTCTTTAATTTATGCTGTCTTTAATTTAAGCTGTCTTTCCTTTTCATCAAAGAGTTATAAAGGTACACTACTGAAAAAACTTAGTAAATGCTGCCAAAACAGGCATTAAACACTAAAACTGAGCCAGATCCTTCATATTAAATTTGAAAATTATATGTTTTAGGAAAGAAGTTTATAGTTAAGAGTTAAAAGCAAATAAGTTAGTGTACTTTACTTCTTTAGTGTTTTTTTTCTTGCATCTGTGCTGTGAAAACTGGTCTTCCATCTAGTGGTATTTAGTGATAAGTAGGCCTACAAATGTATCAGGTTTCAAGATTTGATTGTTGTTCAGGTGTAATTGTTTTGGTATGTTTTCTAAATGTGATGATTGGATTTAGGTCCAGTGTTCTAGATTCCCAAGCATGTTGATGTGGTCGATTATTTGCCTGGGATCTTTTGTTTATCAAATTTGAAGTAGTATGCAAATGAGTGGTGGAATTTCCTTGTTTCTGTTATGCTTCTGTTATGTATATATGTTACTTGTGTGTACAATTGTGTATTTATATCTGTTATAGTATTGTTGAATTAAGTATTTATCCTGAGTGAATAAAATGTTTTCTTCATGTCCTTTTCAGACCTGTTTTCCTTTTGAGAGAAAGTCAGTGAGGTAATAGAACTAAGATGGAGGAGAGAAACCAGCGAGTGGTGGAGTATTTTGTGGTTGCCGGACTTAAAGAGACGTCCAAGACGCTTGTAGAAGAAATCGACAACTCCCACAGAACTATTGCGCCGCAAGACCCAATCGTTGAACTTGCCGTGATCCACCGCGGACAGGGAGAGACGGCCCCGCAGGGGTTCACGTGTATAGAACATACGCCGTTTGGCTTCCCCGCGGACTTGAACCATGGAAGCCTGCGGACTTCACCCATACACCTGTGTTATAGAAGAGGACGGGATAAACCACCGCTCACAGATATAGGGTAGGTATTATACAGAAGTGAGTTATGGCCAAGTAGGGTTCAAGGGACAGCGTAATCTATGAGGAATACAGAATATCTTATGCAGTACTGTAAATGCAGAAATGTTCGAGGTGGATTAATGTTCGCGGTTTTTGCGGTGACCACTTCACCGCGAATTTAAAACCACCGCCAACATTTTTCTATTATGATATTAGATTGCAGTGTATTGTGTTACCGCGAACTTAAATCCACCGCGAAAAGTCCTTTTTCCGGCTACCGCGAAATTAAATCCCCGCGAACTTAAATACATTTACAGTACTTAAGAGCGAATGTCTGTAAGGGTCAAACAATGGTGGCACCGGTCAAAAAATAGATTTGGCTCATTTTTTGCACAGTGATAGTACTTGGTACACAACCCCTCAAAATAGCTTTCTTTTTTCTCAGAACCCCTCGTTGCCATGGCAACAGGCCAAAGAAGTTTGGGGGCCATTTTGCCGGATTTGGGCATGTCAAAAACTTGAAAATTTGCCAACTTTAGGGCACTATCACTGAACAATGCTTTAACTAAACAACAAAGGCAGAATATGCTGATCAGAGCAATGCCTAAACTTGTATGAAATAGCAGTAAAGTTAATCTCCTGTAAATTCTAAGGCCCTGGGCAGCCTGAATACAATACACTGTTTTCAGGTTGTAAAGAATCTGAAATTTTGCCCAACTTCAAAGCACTGACAGTCCATAAGTATAAAATATTTTCGATTGCAATTTACTACAAATAATAACCTACTATAGGGCTATTAGATGAATGCTAGCAAAGTTTGGGTTCTTGTTTTGTTGCTACGCAATCGTCCATCGAAGTGGGTCAAATTTCATGATTTTGACAATATGTCATTTTGTGCTCTCTTTAAACAATCATATGTCCCATATCAAAGTTGCTCTGCAATTAAAATTCACATGGATTATAAACCAATGTATTGTCTATCAAATGCATGTTTGTAAAGTTCGGGTTCTTGTTTCGTTGCTACGTAATTGTCCTTTAAAGTGGGTCAATTTTCATGATTTTGCTAAAATATCTTATTTTGCATCATCTTCGAACAATCATAACTCACAAGCGGCAAGCCAAAATTGTTCTGTAACTAGAATTTACCTGAAATGTAAACCAAGATATTGTTTCTCAAGGTCATGCTTGTAAAGTTTGGGTTCTTGTTTTGTTGCTAAGAAATTGTCCGTTAAAGTGGGTCAATTTTCATGATTTTGATGATATATCATTTTGTGCTCTCTTTGAACTGTCAAAAGTTGCAAAGTAAATTTGTTCTGAAATTGAAATTAGAAGGAATACAAAGGAATATATTGTCTATCAAATGCATGTTTGGACAGTTCAAGTTCGGGTATTCTAACAGTGAATGTACATGTCCCTGAAAGTAGGTCGTATTCCACTGACTTTCCCACAAATCATGTTCTTGACAACAGTGATACACCGTCTTTGTTTTTATAGAACCGATGTAGCAATGTGCTATCACCATGAAAAAAACAACATTTGTAGGGATTATATTCTACACAAAGTCATATTTATGTTTAATGTCAGATTAATCCATTCTGAACTTTTAAACACTTTGCTAGTTTTAAAGCTAAGCAGTACGTATGACTACAGTCTTAAACATGTTTGCATCCCCACAATATGACGACTTATTTCTACATTGGAACAAATATCATAAATCTCTGTGCATCTTTCTTTTCACAGTAATGTGAAAAACATGTGTGTTTTCAACTTCTGCTAACATACTTATTTTCAGCAAGGACATGAACTTCGGTATTCTTGAATTTTTGCCACAAATATGGACTTCCAAAGGCAATCAATTATTGGTGATCGCAAATCAGATTTAGGAATGTTAGTTCGTAAAGTTCAATTTCCTTGCTATATTGCAAGCTTATATCACTCGTTCTCATTGAAATGTCGAAAATGGCATTTTTTTGGTCGAAAAAATAAATCGGCTTTATTTTCACTGAAAACTACTTGGTTGTATGGGAAAATTGCTCTTTTAACCGTAGCCAAAAAATGGCAACTTATTATTTTCGGTCCCATTGGTAATGCATTACAGGGCCGGTAACGTTTGTTACAACAGTAGACTTTACCCTGTGATCTTCGAATGGACTTACCTTATTGACTACATCATTTAGGTATAAGTGGATGTCCCTAGGGACATTTGAAAAGTGGGCAGCTTTTTTACACCTGGTCAAATAGAAAGCTTAGACAGCATCGAACGATGGTAACGTTTGTTACAGTCATTTCTGTACAACATTTTGTTGAGCAAGGTGGGATACAAATGACAGTCAACAACCCTTTCTTGTTTCTTTAGAAAGCCAGAAAAACTGTATAGCGTCACAAAAACGGCCATTTCTAATCTTATACGTGCATAATATAACCATGGCAACCATCGTACTAGTTGTGGCAACGTTTGTTACAGAATCTGGCGACAGGCATAAACCACCTCACACAGCCTCCAGGATCAGTGACAGGAGCGATCTGACTTGATCGGGCATAGGGCCTGGGTAGCTGGTTTCACCTGCCGAACAATCATTCTGGGAACTTAATTGTTACATTTTTGGCTACTATTTGAATTCTTCGTTTCTTCTCAGGCGACAGCCATTTTTTAGGGTATGAAATCCCACCCGTGGCTATAATAATCGTCTAACCCATAAACCTATTCGAATATTGTTGTGCATCTTTTGTAAAACATTAATGGGGTTGTGGAAAAATGAAGGAACCAGTGATGTTGTCTATATTTTTCTCCATATCAAGGCGTATAGTCAGGCGACAGCATTTCGACATTTAAATGAGAACGAGCCATATGTGTCTCCCAGAAAGGAAGTCGTAGATAAACGTCATTCGTTGCTTCATTTTTATCTATACTGTTGATAGATTCGAACAGAGTTAGGTCAAGATGCTGACCTTCATCATCCTCTGCCGTATTTTGACGTTAGCCTGTCAAGCTAATTTCCCCACAGACAGACTAGCAGACAAACTTCAATCGCCGCCAGGAGTTGGCATTTCAGGCAAACCTCAAGAGTACCTACTAGGTTCGTTCTTGCCCTTGCTTAAAACGAGTATGGTCCATTGAATAGCAGAAACTGAAAAACGCATGTTTTCACATGAATGCTACCGTGAAAAGAAAGATGCACAGAGATTTATGATATTCGTTCCAAATATGTGTATACATTGTATAAGCTATATAAGTCTTCGAGAGTCATATTGTGGGGATGCAAACATGTTTAAGACTGTAGTCATAC
The DNA here is from genome assembly GCF_000003815.2 of Branchiostoma floridae. NCBI lineage: Eukaryota > Metazoa > Chordata > Leptocardii > Amphioxiformes > Branchiostomatidae > Branchiostoma > Branchiostoma floridae. Next base: position 2,107,478 of record NC_049997.1, on the reverse strand, counting down.
ATCATGCTTAGCAGTAAAACTAGCAGAATGTTTGAAAGTTCAGAGTGGATTAATCTGACATTAAACATAAATATGACTTTGTGTAGTATATAATCCCTACAAATGTTTTGTTTTGGTGATAGCACATTGTTACATCGGTTCTATAAAAACAAAGACTGTGACATGTGTATCACTGTTGTCAAGAACATGATTTGTGGAAAAGTCAGTGGAATACGACCTACTTTCAGGGACATGTACATTCACTGTTAGAATACCCGAACTTGAACTGTCCAAACATGCATTTGATAGACAATATATTCCTTTGTATTCCTTCTTAATTTCAATTTCAGAACAAATTTACTTTGCAACTTATGACAGTTCAAAGAGAGCACAAAATGATATATCATCAAAATCATGAAAATTGACCCACTTTAACGGACAATTGCTTAGCAACAAAACAAGAACCCAAACTCTACAAGCATGGCCTTGAGAAACAATATCTTGGTTTACATTTCAGGTAAATTCTTGTTACAGAACAATTTTGGCTTGTGAGTTATGATTGTTCGAAGATGATGCAAAATAAGGTATTTTATCAAAATCATGAAAATTGACCCACTTTAAAGGACAATTACGTAGCAACGAAACAAGAACCCGAACTTTACAAACATGCATTTGATAGACAATACATTGGTTTATAATCCATGAGAATTTTAATTGCAGAGCAACTTTGATATGGGACTTATGATTGTTTAAAGAGAGCACAAAATGACATAATTTCAAAATCATGAAATTTGACCCACTTCGATGGACGATTGCGTAGCAACAAAACAAGAACCCAAACTTTGCTAGCATTCATGTAATAGCCCTATAGTGGGTTATTATTTGTAGTAAATTGCAATCGAAAATATTTTATACTTATGGACTTTCAGTGCTTTGAAGTTGGGCAAAATTTCAGATTCTTTACAACCTGAAAACAGTGTATTGTATTCAGGCTGCCCAGGGCCTTAGAATTTACAGGAGATTAACTTTACTGCTATTTCGTACAAGTTTAGGCATTGCTCTGATCAGCATATTCTGCCTTTGTTGTTTAGTTAAAGCATTGTTCAGTGATAGTGCCCTAAAGTTGGCAAATTTTCATGTTTTTGACATGCCCAAATCCGGCAAAATGGCCCCCAAACTTCTTTGGCCTGTTGCCATGGCAACGAGGGGTTCTGAGAAAAAAGAAAGCTATTTTGAGGGGTTGTGTACCAAGTACTATCACTGTGCAAAAAAGGAGCCAAATCTATTTTTTGACCGGTGCCACCATTGTTTGACCCTTACAGACATTCGCTCTTAAAAAGATTGGTACATGGCCCAATCTACCAGGGACATGTTTCATAGTATATGGAATACAGTATATAGAAATACAGGTTTATCTACCGGCAGCTGTATCATGTAGACAACCACATTTGAACCACTCAACGGTAAAATAGTTGTATGATTTTTGCAAATGTCTGTGTTCAGGAATGATTCTGTCATTACTGAATGCAATCAGAAAATGTTGTACTTTTGTGTTATTGGTGCCATAAACACTTTGATAGGATAGAGTGTGTATGTTCCATGATCTATCGATGATAATAACTTATCCATCTTCTTTTCAGAGTTCTATATGAAGGCAAAGAACGAGTCATGGCCGGTTGTGAGATCATACATAGCACACCCTACGGCCGGCCTGCCAATGTAAATAACAAGGCTCCCCTAGGGGGACACAGAACTTATATCACCACCAGAAGAGCCTCGGAAAATGCTGCCCACAATTCCTTAGCGGTCACGGATATCTGTGTAATACTTACCAACAAGGGCGAGACCCCGCCCCATGCATTCTGTCAGATAGACAAGAACCTTAACAAGGGCATGGTAAGTTGTGCCAAGTTTATTTTTGAGTTGTAAAGTTCTGTATCTGTATAGTCTGTGGATCTGCCTTTCTGAGTAACGTACAAGCTTCGCAGGCACACTATGCTGCAGCAGCTGGTTATACCATACTGAACCACCTTTCACACCTAATTTTTGGAAGCATTGTTAAAAGCTACAAAATACTAAATATAACTATCAAATGAGGATGCTGCTACATTATTTGATAGCAAGAAGTTCCACTCTATTATACATGTATATGATATATTATAGTTATTGGGAAATGTGACTTTTTTTAACATTAGTTTTAGATTGATATTGCTTCTAAAGGCATGAGTATTTCTTGTTCTTTTCTGATCTGGTATTAAGTACTTGGTACATGTAATTGGTACATCTCCCAGTTTATTAGCCATTTGTAGAGCAAAAGTCCATGTATTTCCTAGATTATCTGACTAGTTGTTTGATAACATTCCTCCAACAGGTTGGCTCTGATGTCTTTCTCTGTTACAAGAAGTCCATGGCCAAGATGAACTACATATCTTACAAAGCAGGTATGGAGCTCCCTATCCTTACTTCACAGCTTACTTTTTTCCCATTCCAATCTGAATGAATAAATGGATGAATGGATGAACAAGTGAACAAATGAAGTGTCACTGTCAGCATTGTATGTTTACTTAAGTCTTAACTACCATGGGAGAGAAAGATAATTGTTTTGGGCTTGTTTGTGTTTTATTCTACACTGTGGTTTCAGTATGTTCTGCTAGAGGGAGACAGTGCAGTTCTGGTAGGTTGTCAGAGGGGCTTAAAGACTGCTTTGTCTGATTGTCCTGTTTTATATTCTGCCCTTGTGTACAGGCTTGATGGGAAAATATCCCATGTAAAGTTATGGGAGTTCAGAGAGGGTAAAGTCTACTTTCTCTGATTTCCTTGATTTTTCTCTTGTGCACAGGCTTGATAGGGAGGTATCCCATGGAAGATTATGAGAGTTTCCCCCTGCCGGAGCAAGTTCCCATCTTCTGCCTTCCCATGGGTGCCACGATAGAGTGTTGGCCAATGGATGCCAAGCACCCACTCCCTGTGTTCTCCACATTTGTGTTAACCAACGTGGATGCTGATAAGGTATGTTTGTGTTGCATGTCATGTCAACATCAATAGATATCTTTTGGTGGTCTATAAATCATAGCTGTAATCAGGGCTGTGTCCTGGATCTGTACATCTGTTCTGGAAGGGAAATTTGCTACCCATCCATCCCAATGATTTGTACTTCATGACATGAATTGAATGAAAGTTTATTCTATGTAAACGTAAAATGACAGATTTAACAATGAAACATGGGCTCCCAAACAATGAGTCAGATGGAAAAAATTCAAAGTTGGAGACAGCCCTGAGTCGTACCGGTATGTAAGGTTTGTAGCCAAGAAGGGCACGGTCCCCTAATACTATAATAGACTTAGAATCTGACTTACACGGTTCTTATGTTATATTGCTTGTAAGCCCCAATATCTATATTGTCTTCTTTTCTGACAGGTTTACGGTGCTGCGGTGTCGTTTTACGAGAGCTATCCTCCAGAGAAACTCACAGAGGAACAGCGCAAGACACTAAACTATCAGACTGAACTAGACAGGCAAACCAAGACCATCCACACCAACAAGTGCATCTCCCTGATGTCTCATTGGCCGTTCTTTGATGCGTTTCGAAAGTTTCTGACCTACCTGTACAGGTTGTCTGTGTCAGGTCCGCACGCTGTGCCCTTAGAGAGACACATCTCGCACTTCATGCATGACGTCCCGTTCCCATCGCCCCAGCGACCAAGAATACTCGTACAGGTGAAAACTCAATCTATACTGCAATGTTTTCCATACCAGGAGTGTCTGAAGTGGCAACCTGCTAAAAGAACTCTAAAGAAAACTTGAGAAAATGCATACTAAAAAGTCAACGTTTGGAAGAAAATGTAGGATACTTTAATTCATTAGATTTTTGTTGTTTTGTGTTCTTGGTTCATGTAGACATTGTTTCCATCACTATAAAGCATGGGGCTATAGTGTTTCCCAGAACTGTAGAGCACCGCAAACACTCATTTTCTCATTAACATTGAATTTAATCCCTACAAAATGCATTTGCAGTACTCCCATCCATTCCCATGCAAAACTGGACTGTTTCAACAAGTGCATAAATGAAACATTCCAAAAACTAAAAAGAAAGTGGGCAGCTAAATGTATGATGACTCCTTGTTTTTTTTTCTTGTTGATAGATGGGTGCTGTTGACTCCCTGTTGCTGATGCAGCCTCACCATTCTCCCCTGCCCCTCAGGTAAGGTCCTAAACTAAACTTGGCCGTAAGAGATTGTTGTGACAGGGGCAGTAACATGTGCACCAGTAATGAGCACCAGTACAGTATAATGGAAATCTTAAAGGTACAGGTTCAAACTACACAATGTCAATCTGTCGGTACTGTACCCAATCAAAATTACACTCAATTATACACTTCTTCTGTAGTTCTACTACATTAAAAAAATCAGATGGAAACATTGTATGGACATTGAAATCACTGCTGTCTCATACTTGAGATCCTATAATGAGAGTAGTTTTTTTGTATGAGATACCAAACGTCCAAGTTAATCATACCTGTTCTGCCATCATTGAAAACTACTTTGTTGAATCATATAGATAAGACCTGTAGCCAAGGCTATTTGCCTAATGTTATGTATAGTGATGCAGCCCTAATGCTAACTGTGCCCTTTGTTGTGTAGTGGTGCCTCCCTGACAGCCCTGCTGACCAACCTGGGCCCAGACAATGCCATGAACCTGCTGTTGTTTGCCCTGTTGGAGAACAAGATCCTCCTGCACTCCCTACGACCTGCCGTTCTCACCAGCGTGGCAGAGGCACTACAACTGGTCAGTTCAGTGTGCCATAGTTATGAAGTAATAGCCTGAGTATTAGCCTGGTTAGTTTACCGGGGCTCCTATACAACCGTATACAATGGTTAGTGAGGGGGTTAACTAACCAGGCTGATACTCAGGCTAATGAAATAGAAACTTACTTCATTCTGTGTTGATATGCACAAATATATGCAAAATCAACAACATGAACAAGCCTCTTTTACATCACAAGGACTGGACTCACCAAATTTTAACTTTAATGATCTAGTCTTTTTAAGGGTGACTGAGGATCTGATTTCTTAGAATATGTTAACAGCAAAACAGGGGTTATTAGTAGTTTGTAAATCCCCCCATCGCAGTTGAATGAAATTTTAGGGGTTTTCCTATAGATTGAAAATTTGAGGGATTTAGATGAAAGATTTAGATTTACCAATATCTTTGACAGTTTTGTTACTTTCAAACATGTTGTCACCACATTGAAAGTATGCATTAGTTTTGCTGACATGTGATTTTGGTTTTCTATCAGATATTGTTCCCCCTCCATTGGCCGTGTCCATACATCCCCCTCTGTCCTCTGGACCTCGCTGATGTCATCAATGCTCCTGTACCCTTCATCGTCGGTAAGGACAAGCTGACTTCTGTAGTCACCTCAATAATAATCTCCTCTCACTGAGCACCCACACTACAGCATGGCACAGTGCTGAAGGATGGGATAGGATTTGGACAACATCATTTGGTAGAAAGTTGGTCAAGAATGTGGATGGGAGGAGTGCTTATATGAGACTGTGTAGCATAGCTGAGTTGGGTGCAAACTCTACAAATAGATAGGAGGGTTCAGACATTAGATAGAAAAAATATTGAAGTTCAAGAGATATTGGAGAATTTTAAATGTTCAAATAAAAGTGAGAGAAAGACTATGATTTTGAATATCAAGTATTTATATTTCAGCCATACATAGTATGGTGAAATATATTGTATTCGTAATGTTTCTTTCTTTCTTCTTTCTTTCTTTCTTTCTCCTGTCAAATTTTCAAAGTGATTCATCTCCGTCGTTCGTAAACCGAATGACCTGAAATTTGGCACAATGGTAGAGTGGGCTAATACCCTCGGGTGATTTTTCCAATTTTTTCATATCTGTCTCTTAAGAGGTTTTATTAAGGTTTTTTGGTCAATTTTAGACCAAAACTGTATATTTTGGCCCCTGTACCCTGGTATTACAACCAAATGAGCTGAAATTCGACACAGATGTGCCTTGATAATGCCCCCATATAAAGTCAATAACACTTTTGGTGTACAGTACAACAAAATGCTTATTTTTGCGATTTTTTGGCCAATTTTTGACCAAAAAAGGACACTTTTGGCTCCTGTACGTTGGTATTACAACCGAATGAGCTGAAATTTGACACAGATGTGCCTTGATAATCCCCCCATATAAATTCAATAACACTTTTGGTGTACAGTACAACAAAATGCTATTTTTTGGTCATTTTTTGACCAAAAAAGGACACTTTTGGCTCCTGTACCTTGGTATTACAACCGAATGAGCTGAAATTTGACACAGATGTGCCTTGATAATCCCCCCATATAAATTCAATAACACTTTTGGTGTACAGTACAACAAAATGCTATTTTTTGTTCATTTTTTGACCAAAAAAGGACACTTTTGACTCCTGTACCTTGGTATTACAACCGAATGAGCTGAAATTTGACAGAGATGTGCCTTGATAATCCCCCCATATAAATTCAATAACACTTTTGGTGTACAGTGCAACAAAATGCTTATTTTTTCGATTTTTTGTTCATTTTTTGACCAAAAAAGGACACTTTTGGCTCCTGTACCCTGGTTTTAAAACCAAATGATCTGAAATTTAGTATAGGAGTGCCATACACATATGCGCAGATGGATGCATCAACACTTTAGGCATACAGTACAACAAAATGCTTTGGTATCCGATTATTTGGCCATTTTATTACCAAAAACGTACACCTTTGGCTCGCTCCTGTACCCTGGTTTTAAAACCAAATGACCTAAATTTGGGTAAAAGGGTGCACTAGATACTTATTCAAATGACGGATGTATAATTTTTGGCATAAACCTCTTCAAAATGATATATTTGGGGATTTTTTGTCATTCTCAATTTACTTGACTTGTTTTGGCCA
>NC_049997.1:2096483-2100394 GCF_000003815.2 Branchiostoma floridae | reverse complement strand
CGAATTTCCAAAACTGAAGCTGATTGGCTAACATTGTCACGTGTGTATGTAGACGCAACCATGCATATTTGGGAGGATTTTGAAATTTATGTTACTCAATAAAAGGTACTGCAAAGAATATGGGAAGATAATATGTGCATTATTTATATGTTAGCAATACTTTGCATGATGAAATATATTGTGTTCGTAATGTATCTTCTTTCTCCTGTCAAATTTTCAAAGTGATGTGTCACCCTGTGCCCGGTTTAAAATTGTAGTTTGCGAGGATTTGGAGTTCAGACAGGGTCATTTGAGCGGTAGCGGACGGTACGCGTGCATTGAACGTTAGAATACAAGTCTTTGTTATTGAATTTACCAACACTCCGCATGGCAATTGAATATGAATCATCAGAAAATGTTATTTGGCGGAAAACGCGGGGAAATTGGCCAGTTTGCGTTTAGTTTTGATACGTAAGTTTGACAGTGGCGAGAATAACTTACTGTTAAAATGTTCCATTTTTGCGCAGGGGTGACTTAGAACAGTCCAATGTTGCGTGGGAATGGGTATGGCTGAAATATGCTGTATTTGCACCCAAGCAAATGTCGGCCTTTCTAGTTCCTTATGATTTTTTTCCTTACCAGGTGTTGACTCCAGATACTTTGACTTATATGAGCCACCCCAGGATGTCATCTGTGTGGATCTGGACACTAACTCCATCAGACAGTAAGTTTGTTCTTGTGTTTCTCAGCTTCTGTAAATTTATTTACTTTCACCGAGTTTCTATTTTGTGGTAGGAGGAACAGTTCTGCAGTACATTAGTCATACAAACAGACTTAGTCACGGTGTAATTAATTTGCAGTGGAGAGGTCACCACAAAAAAAAACACATAAAAGTTTAAAACCACCACGAAAGTTTCAAAATTTACAGTCCTCGCATCTTGTGCCAGAGGAATATTGGCCTGTTTGAAAAATTGATGCAAGGTAATTTGTAACTGATGACATCCCAAATTTGGGTTTACGGGGGTCAGTCGTGGTCAGTCTGAATTTTCCACTTTGATCAAAATCTGCTCCCACGACAATAGGGCACTAGGGCACATTGAAAGTATGAGGGTGCAACAGCCCTGTTCCATGTTTTGAGTAACCCCTTGAATTACACTGTCTTGTTATTTACAGACCTGGTGATAAAAAGCTCATTAACCACAAAATCCTCCCAAAGGTAGGCCTGTTGCTTGTCTATCAGTTTCTACCAAACATGAAAATCAATAACATATCTTTCTTTGCCTGTTTTTTTTTAATACTTACAGTAAACCATTCTTGATAGCCTTGAAACTTTTGAAATGGGATTTTTGTATTGGTATAATTGTAGTCTTTTTGTTACTGAGGTAAACAGAAGTCAACAGTTAGTTGAGACTACTTTCTAGACATCTAGTCCATGGGCCAGGACGATTTTTTGTACCACCGAGAGGGACCAGAGCTACTATGGATTTTTTAAATCTGCATTAACCAAAGTTTATTCTTACGTAAAATAGCAAGCTTTTATGTACAGCTTTCTTATTGTAATCACGTGACCAAATGACGTCATTGGAATGAACATCGCTTTGGGGGGCTAAGTACAAAAGGCCAGGACAAATTATCAAACATCAACAATTTTCTGTGAAAATTGGTTTATAGATAAAACATGCCTTGGGAAACACGAAATAAGCAATATTTTGTAAATATTCTGCATTTTTAGGAAGTTATGAGTCTTTAAACTCCACTTTTGGGGGTAATTTCTGTGTAGAAAATGCATTGTTTACTTTCCAACATCAGGCATTTTTTTGGACTACCTATGGGGTCTTTTATAATAAATTATATTGATTAGCCACATTATTCCCCGCATTTTGGACTTTAAATCAAGAAAATCCGCCAATTCAATCAGGAGTTATAAGTATTTTAAGAATTACACCCCTGCGGGCGTTTTATCAATCACCCTGGTATTGCAATGCATCATGGGTAACATTAAGACGCTGTCTGTAGAAAAAAAGTGGTCAAAGTCAAAACATCGACCTTTCCCAAAAGTGTGATGCCTTTATATAATCATACAAAAAAGGTACATTTGGGGTCAACTGGTGTCACCGGTTGCCATGACAACGGTCATTTTTTATCTATGAATGCTTACATGTAATCTCGCCCACCATACACTATCTGTGGCCTACAGAAACACTCAAAAATATATGATAGGAAATTCTGTAATTCCATCATTTTCATAACTGGGCAAAGTCTTCAATAAATGTAACACAATAGTTATTCATGGCAGATGGAACATAAATAGATACCAAACACGCAAATGAGGAACCGGGTTGCATGATCAGTACAAAAATGGCAAAATAGCCATTTTCATGAAATCTGCAAAAGCTCTAAATATCTCTTGTATCTATGATCATATTGATTACATCTTGATTACATGAAGATTGGCTGCATTGACTAGCTAGCTAATCTTTTCTTTACTCTTTAGCTGTAGCGATAATCCACTTGTCATCAATACTAACTTAAAGTCACTTCTATCAAGCTGTCATATCTAGTGATTGAAACTGAATATTACAACACTGTCATTACAATGTAAATGCACACGTCTATAGCAACATGCAAAACATATACGGTATTTTAGAAAAAGATTGTCATTTCTGAAGACTGAATAAGAATTAGCCTCGAACTTACGTTAAGGTACAATATGCTATTCAGAGACCCGGGACGGATCGCTAGGATGTGCATATATAATGGTCTCCTATTTTCCAGTCGTTAATACAAACAATTTTTCATTACATTGTTACCAACACGCATGAGTACATACTTTAACAAATGCTAGCAACTGGATCCGAAAGAACAACTCTTAATTCCTGAGTGTTAATACATAGATCTGTGCGATGCTCACCAAATTTCATTGTGCACATAACTGTAGAAATAGTTATTTGTAACTGCCGAGAGTATACCTTAGCTAGTAGTATGTGCCATCTTTAAGATCGCACGGTTATGTCAAGACTTGATCCGTCTCTTGTGACAACGACCTTGCAAAGGATGGCAAGAAAAATATCACCAGGGACTTATCACCAGATGAAGGAGTAATAACATCGTCTTATCTGTCCCGTAGACAGATATGTGAAGAAGATGCACATCTAACATTATCTAACATTAGCTGACAATTTTATCATAACGAAAGAGCTGAAAACAAACTATAGCCGTTGTGTTTAACGGTTCACATCCAATTTTCGTCATAAGTACCAATTATCTATAGATATGCATAACTTTTTACTATTTTCTGGGGGAAACACCCTGACAGTTATGTCCTAAGTTAACTAACAATTGAAAACAATGGCCCTGTGTTTGAACGTACGTTCAATCATCGTCATCTGAGTCATTTGTCAATACTTCCCCATCCACCTCGTCATGTGCCATATTACTGCACTGCTTAAGCTTGCACATATCTGTACACCTTAGGCCATTCACTAAACACGTACATGTTGGTAGTTTACATGACCTGGTACACTTGCAGGTGAGGAACTCCATCACCGCAGCTGGCGCGGGGGGTGACTTCAGCCACTTGATGGCAAGATTGCCATCCTCATCCAGTCTCCATCCCGCGCCGACTGGGCTTGGAGTGTCTGGCTTACTTAGAAGACACCTCTTCCATATTGTGGCCTGGTAGTTGGCTCGCGCTGTATGCAGATGCAGGCAGTCTGAGCAGGGAGGCAGCTCACTTGACTCGCATCCTTTCTTCGCAGTGAAAAGATGGTACCGCAGCTCGTTTACCTCGGCAACGGTCGTAGCGGACACGTACATCTGGCATACGAAACGTTCGATCTTACTGAACAAGTCCGGGGGAACGACCCAGCTGTCTCCCAGTTGGTGTAATGTTTCCTGGTGTTCCTGGCTTCCCATCATGATCTTAAGTGCGC
>NC_049997.1:2081881-2094322 GCF_000003815.2 Branchiostoma floridae | reverse complement strand
ATTTCATCATCATCATCATCAATTCAGATGGCATGCGCAATTCCAAAGTTACTTGTATATACACCTACCCGTTAATGCATGAAGTCCGGGCAATGCTTTGCATGCTCCTTCTCCCAGTGTATGTGCCAGCCTTCCCACGTCGACATAGTGTGTACGGTTCTTAGTTCCACACTTCATGTACATCTTGCATGGAATGGCTCTTGTGAAGGCGACGCACAGGACCATGACGTCAGTGTCGTCCGCTGTGACAATGACTGCCTTGGAACCAGACTTTGCGGCATGTAGTGAATGGAGCAGCAGACGGTGTCGGCTTCCTCTTGTGTCGACCCAAGCTCGTTTACCACTTTCACTTTTCCGGGGGATAGCTGATAGCATGTGTCTTCACACGTTACGAACAGTGTCTTCCCTGATAGCTTCTTTGTATAGTTGGTACTCCTCCATTCGCTCGTAACAAATGCTATCAGGGCCCGTTTGTTGTTGGAATTTCTCAGGAACTTCCTCCATTGCTTTACCTGGTGGTCTGGGCGTATATTTCGAAATTCACCTCCATCTCCGCCTCTGCACTCTCGTTCGGCGTTCTTGATTGATGTCTCTCTGTAGTCATCGAAAACGACGTCGACTCTTTGACTTGTACTGCCCTCATTCAATACTCTCTGAAACAGGTTTTCAGCTATTGCTGCAAATGACATGTGGTCACCCTTAAGGCGTTGGACCAGAGCCATGCCATCAATTACACACGCTGAAGGCTTGGGGATTGCATCCACTGGTTGTGCATTTTTCAAGAGCTCTTTAGCCAGGGAAGATTTGTTTGTTTTGCGCAGCATACCATCAGGTGTAGCCAATGACCACGGGAGTGGTCCAAGTGGATGGGATAGGACTTCTCTCATCTTGAGATTTCTGCTCTCTGCGATGACAATCATCTGAGCAAACAATCTTCTATCGGCTTTGAGAATCACTTCTTGGTTCTTCCCAGCTTTGACTGTTACCTTCTTGTTCAAGTCGGTAAAGGTTTTCAGCTTAGCCTTGGTCATTGTATCATGGAAGTTCACTTGTGGAGGATCAGATTCCAGTCGCTGCTCTCGGAATGCACGGTACGCTTCCTCGCCTACATCTTTTGCTCGCAGCAAGTCATGTTCTACATCGGGAGTGGCAACCTTTCCAGTAGAGAGGCAAACAAGATCCTGTAGGTCAGGATCAAAAGGGTTCAACCAAGTGTCCTGTAGAATTGACACCAGAGATTTCACATCGGCTTCATCCTTGGCGATCCTCGTATGTTGCAGGTCATTGTGCTTAGTGGAGCCTCCGATATGTAACATAGCCTTGAGGTGTCTTAGGAATGTGCTCCGATATTCTGCTACAAGGTAGTACTTGCTGACGGCATTGGGCTTGAGGCTAAAACCCTTAGTTCCTCCGGGTGTTTGCGTGTCTTTGTTGATGGTTTCTTCACAGGTTTGATCAACTGGTATCCTCCCGAAAGGGTTGTCTTGTCCTATCTGGACAGAAAATCCTCCAGATCTGAGATACTCGAACGTGTCTGGGTGCTCTTCGGGTAGGTGGCACATGTCCGAGAGGTATACAGAAAGGTACCTGGCATAGTGAAGCTTGTCATAGGCGAAGAGCCAAGGAATAATTTCCTTGACAGACGATAGGTGAAGGTTCCAGTCTCCTTCCCGACTTCCTCTTTTCAGCCCCAGAAGTAGCTGCACCATGTCAACATACGATGTCCAGAAGGTGGAAAGCTTCCCGTTAGCATGTCTCAGATGGTGCAAGTACAAGTTGAATAGCTGAGACACCTCGTCAAATGTGGTACTTGTCATGATGCGTTTGAATTCTTCTTCACAAGGACTCTGACACAGAGATTTGACTTCTTTGAAAAACTCTCCAACAGGAGGCTTTATCCCTTCATGTTCTTCAGCCCAAGACTGGAAGCCCATCCATGCTATCCTGTTTAGTGCCTCGAACATCAGCTTGTGGAAACGGATAGCTCGGTTATACTTGTGACCTGTCAGTACACCAGATACTGATCCTTCAGCAATGACTCCAGACTCTATGCATACATCCCGTAAGCCGGCGTCTTCAAAACGCTTCCCAATCACAGACAAGAATGTGCCAATTGTGTGGAACATTCCCATTCTCAACACCAGGTCGTGAAACTGGACTCCGTGTTTCCACTTTATCTCTGCAGCTTTTGCATACAGTGCTTGATCGAACACGACTGCTATACTTCGGAGATTCAAGGATCTTTGGATCTGTAGGGACTTTGTCAAGATTTGGTACACTGTAGACATGTCCGTCGCTGGAGCATTTATCGTTGGAAGGTAGCCCACTCTGTCCTTCACAACTTCTTCGTCATTTCGCACCAAAATGTTGAATCCTGTCCAACTGGGAATGGTCTGCGTTTCTTCTGCATGCAGTCGCACCAAGATCCACAGTAAGTCTTTCTTCCATGCTTCGTCTTGCCATGACATGACCTCTACATAACCTCTAGGCCGAGGGCCACAGCGCTCACCTGCATTGTAGATAGGTAGCATGGCATCTCCCACCGACTCTATGCTCCGCCTCTTTGACTTCGATACAGGCGACGCTGAAGGTGGAGGAAGGTGGGGACCAAAATGACTTGCTTGCACAGCAATACCATTGACTCTATGTGAGGTTCCTCCTCCGGACAAGGTTTCCTCTAGTCTATCAATGTTATCCCAGGCCAAAGTAGTGCAGGTAAATGGGTGGATGTTTTCAGGCAGAGGAACTTCGCTGCATGAACTTGTGGCCAGCTTTTGGAGACACAGAGCGGTATTGATTTCTTCAAGTTGAGAGTACGCAATACCGTGACCAAAGCGGTTTAAGATTTGAATCAGCTGAACGTTGTTGGTGAGAGTTTTGACGGCGTACGGAAGTAAAACATGCTTAGGGGGTCGCAGTCGTCCACCACTGACGGCAAATGTCCAATCTTGTCCAAATGATGTTAGAAGACGCTGAACCTTTTCCGGACAAGCCTGTAAACCAGGAAAGTCTGTTTTGCCCGTGAGAAGGACGTACAGGAACTCCTTTACATCATCTGGAATTGTAACTGCCTCTTCTGATAGCTCCCATGGGTTTGGTGGCCACGACGTAGGGATATCTTGCCCCTGGATAGCGTCCCTTAGTCGTACTGCTGTTTTTGAAATTTCGTCCTTACTGGAGGGGTTGTAGTCAGAGTCGGACTTCTCGATAGCAAGCTTGGCTAAGTCCAATCTAGACAGACTTCGTGGTATGACAAAAGCTTTGTTGTTGTTTGAAAGATCTTCACAGTCCAACACGTCTCCAAATTCCCCTTCTAGCTTTCTTCTAAAGTGCGTCCTCGTCGAGGCTTTCACTTGTTTTCCGGCAACTCCTTCTGAATCCATGAATGCAATGAATTGAGCGTACAACTCAGCCAGCCTAACAATCCTTGGCTTCTGCAGCAAATCCGATCTAATGTAGTGAAACAAAAGTTCATATGCTCGAGATTCCGCCTTGGAATAATCCTGCTCTTCTTCCTTGCCAACATTGCTGATGTTGGACAAGACGTTCCTGGTGTAGTCGCGGTAACACGTTTTGTGATAGCAGGCTTCTGCTGCGACAAGTTCTCTCGAAGCGATGGCAAGGATTTTTGAATCATTCTTTCTCAAAGCGGCATTTCTGATGGCGTTATCTGCTCTCAGGTCAACACACTGGATAAGCGCCTCTCTTGTGTTTGTCCCTCTGATGTACTTAGACTTCTCACAAAACACACATTTTCTCTGGAAGACTCTACTTTGAGTGGTTGATGGTTGCCGGGCTATTCTTTTTGCTCCTTATAAGATAAAAGAAAATAGAAAGTGGACACCGTCACCTTAAGATTTAATCAAATCGTTTAGTGTGAATAGATAATTACGAGTAAGCATTAGCTCGAAGTTATGAATAGACCATTACGCGTATCAAAGTGTATTAGAAGTACCAAATACAGCGTTGCGTCATTGCTGCATTTCAAGAATGAATTTAGAAAAAAACGTTAGCATTTAAAACACTACATTGTCACTGTATTTGTGCATGAGTATATCAGTTGAAAGATTGCCTTCTGAAACTCTAGTTCACTTTTACTTTCTTCGAGAACGACCTAAATATAATAGATAAATGGATGAGGAATTACATGGAAACGTTGACAGATTTTTTCGCTCCCGTACTTTGCTTTAAAATCATAAAAGTAAATAAAAAAGAAAAACTCACGTGGTTCTCCCGATGGACTGCGACTGCGTGAACGGGAGCGCGGCATGTCGGTGTGGAAGAGTGATCAAATTCTCCAAGGAGGTATACATTTCAAAGAGGGCGAGAGTAACACGTCCATTTCGGGCGATAAGTTGACTTTTTGTAAAATAAACTGTTATAGAATGCGTTCGCGAATGCGCTCGAAAATTCGAAAACTGCGAAGAACCGAACATGAGATCGAAATAAAATTGCTACATTGACTGCAACAGTACGGACATTATCTAATGACACAAATGATACAGAAGTTACTTATACTTCGACTAACTTACTTTTTTTACCTTCAAAATGCAATAAAAAATAAAAAATGTGCGGTCTTAGTAAGCTGACTGGCTATAGGTGATACCATTGACTTCTATTACAACATTATCATGAAGAAAACCCGGAAAAAGCTTGGAAATTAGTCCGATACCCTTGGCAAAAAGCGCAGTCTTGAATTTACCCATGATGCACTGCAATATACGCGACGATTCGATAAAAAGCCCGTGGTAGCCTAATTCTTTAAATACTCATATCTCCGGATAGAATTGGCGGATTTTGCTCATTCAAAGACCAAAATGCTACAAACAGTACGACTGATAAGAAAAATATATCAAACAAGGCCCCGTAGGTAGCCTTAATTATGCCTAGTTTTGGAATGAAGTCTGTTCAATTCATATGCAAAAAATATCGACAAAATCAGACTTTAAGGACTCATAACTTTCTACAAATATAAAATATCGACAAGAGAGCAATTATACTGTGATCCCCAAAGAAAATTTCACCTTTGAATCAATTTTTATTGAAAAATATTGATGTTTGATATTTCTATTGAGTCCCTTTCAGCATAGTGTCAGTTGCTGAGATCCGTTTCGATGACGTCACTTGGTCACGTGATCATAACCGGAAAGCTGTGCATAAAAGCTTTCTTTTATGGATTAAAATAAACTTTGGTTATTGCAGATTCAAAAAATGCATGATAGCTCTGGTCCCTCTCGGTGGTACAAATATCGTCAATTTCGGGTCCTGGCCCATGGACTAATCTGCCATTTTCTATTTCTTCATAAATAATTACATGTTAAGTATATATAATTGCTGAGTTAATTTTTTTAAGAAATTCATTTTGGAATGACCATGATGTCTCATTTGTGCAAATTCATTATTTTGAGCTACAATTCCTTCTGTTTTACAGAAACCTGCAAAGCTGCTACGAAACTCATTAGTCCACTTGTGCAATCAACTGATAGAAGGTAGGGGGAAAACATGTACAGTAACAGCTAACTTCAATATATTGCATATAATAGATTACGTTCAAAAATTAGACAAAACAATTTGTACAAATCCATGTCATCATCTATAGATCAGAGGATAGCTTTCAAAGGGAACTTCGGGTTTTTGTCAGGTCCAAATTAAAGCTTTTTACTTTTGTATTAATGTACATTTAGAAAAAATCAACACTTATACACAAATACAATTTTAAGGAGGTTAAATTGAACTTAATGATATGTGTGCATCAAACATGCCTTGATTACATTCATGTACTTTTGTAATTTCTACAAAAATAGCTTTTTCAAAATTCACAAAAACACTTGTTTTCTAAGAAACTTAGAAAATAATCTGTTTGTTTTTAATTTTTATTTAGTCTGACTTTAATGAATAAGTTAGAAGTGTTTGCTGCCTTATAGGTTATATATTACAATAACAGGAAGATTGCTTTGCATGGCTGAAATCATAATTTCTCTTCACAAGCTTTTAGGCAGACTAACCTTATCACTCGAAAATCAAATGATCCATATTTCTGACAAATTTGACTATAACATTGTATGATTCTATGTTGATTATAAAACTTAGTATTTGAATGTAATAAAAAAGTTCCAAGTATACATCTATGTACATTATACAGTGTACATAGATTCTTTCATCTCTTTAGTGTGTGCCTATTTCTTTCCTGTCCTCTTCCCCTTCTTTGTATCAATCACATCTTGCTTAGCCACAAAGACACTGTTATATATGCTTCAATAGGCAGAGATACTATCTGTAATTCTGGATATTATAACAATTAATATGCAAGAAGTATGCAATACATCCTTTTCTTTCCCCTTCTAGATGTACACAACACAATTTGAAATCTTTTATAAATGTCAAAACGCATTACGAGAAAGTATTTCTGCCTTTTGATGACAAAAACTTTTGATCCTGCTTTGTTTGTAATTCCAAACATATATCCTCTCCCTATGTCTTCATACAGTTGATATTTTCCCAAGTATTTACTTTGGTGGTAAGTTCTTCCCTATAAATGTCTGATTTATATTCTGCACCCTTTCTATCATTTGACCATTCAAGTATTTTCATCATTCATGTTTTATTCAACCCCTCAATGTCCATCACTTTTTCCAAATTTTCTGATGATTTGTTCACCACTTTATTGTGTGCTATTTTTCAGTAAAAATTATGTTAACTTTGTGCAAGAGTATTGCTTTCTTGTCTAAGTGCAAGCATACTTGTGCAATCAATACTTTTGTAGCAGATGTAAACTACAAGAAAGATATGCTATGGGTGTGCAACTATTTTCAAATATTATGGTAAGTAATATCTCAATGTGTGAGGGATGCCAGATGTGAAATGTTGCTTTGTTATTGTATTGAAACATATTTTGGTAACAGCAGTGTCTTGCTGTCTTTATGTATTAAGTTGCCATGTTAAAGTGAGAAATAGTCTTGTGTTCCTCAGTTCATCGTCAAACCACACCCGATGAAGTGGCTGTGGACTTGGCTCCCTTGGACGATGGCCTGAAAAAACAGAAGAAGAAGGTGAGTGTTTGAATGAAAGTTCATATGTGACGGTTATCAAAATTACAAAGGTTTTATATGCTTTTTCTGTGCACATTATTATACTACTACTGTTAGTTGGGCTCCTTAAAACTTCTGATGATGTAATGGCATGGACATGGGTCTTTTCAAGTTTATTGCTCTCTACACTATATTCTACATGTTTTAAGTCCTTTGCTTAACGTTCCTGACTAATTTCAGAAGGTTAACTTTTTTTTTACAAACTTCCTTATTTTCATGCTCACTTCAGTTTTGGGGATCCCAGAATATGTCTTCCATATAATCGAATCAACATGGCCTTAGCTATGTTAAAATAAATAATGATATTACATTGTGCCTGCTGTCCTGTAACATACTGATACTTTGTTGCAGCTGTCCATAGAGCTTGCCATCCAGGAAGCGTTCCTGAGGTTCATGGCATGCTTGTTGAAAGGTTACCGACAGTTTCTTCTTCCCATCACGGAAAAGCCAACAGAGAGAGCAACAGACGCTAGCTCCCTGTTTGACCTGCAAGGTAAAAGTGCATTATGTGCATGTCAACATGTGCTGAACTTTTCAAATAGATGCATAGATGTATAAAACTGATCTATTTCCATAGGTCCGGAGAGTAGAGGTCCAAACCCCACTCACGATGTGAGACATTGCATTGCCAGCAGCCCCATCTATGATGGAGCTTAAGATGTCCAATAACATACATGTATATCAAAGAACCCAACCATTATGAAAATGAGCATTAAAGCTGCATCACCAGCTACATGAAAAAGTATTATGCTTTACCTTAGTAGAGGAAGATTGCATTAGCTTATTTTTTCAAAAATCAATCTATCAATCAATCAGTTTATGGCTAGGTATAAGTTGAAGTCAAAGTGATAACAAGAATGATTTGTCATGGTGTGTGTGTTTGCACGATTGACTACAGGACTGAGGAAAACTTGACATCACTATCCTACAACACCCTGGGTTGGATCTAGCTCTGCATAACTTGACTTCCACGTGGTTCTGTCTGGCTTATCAAAAGTGTTACATAATCTAAATCTGAGAAAAAATTGGGTAAGTCCAACGATTTTTATAATTTTCGTTCTGTCCCTCCAGGCTTTTTGAGAAGCCGCAGCACCAACCAGAAGTTCTACACCCAGATTATGAAGACCCAGATGTTCATTGGCTTCATCGAGGAGTGTTCCTTTGTGTCTGAGAAGGACACTAGTCTGGCCTTCTTCGATGAGTGTATGGACAAGGTGGATCCTGAGAGGTCCGACAGGCCAGTTGAACAGCTCATCGATTTGGAAGAGTCTTTTAAGAGGTATGTGGAAAGACTTTATGTTTAAAATTTTTAAAAGTTTAACTATAACCAGACTCTTAGGGGCCAAAACATGTTACTTAAAATTGTTCAACTTTTTTAGTCAAACTTGTAACCAGACTCTTTTTAGTCAAAACCTGGAAAAGTATAAAAGCTGTAATCAGACTTTTAAGTATTCAAGTTGAAAGCAGACTCTTCTTACTCAAAACTTTTTTGATATGTTCAAGTTATAATCATAGTTTGTTTGAGGTGTTCAACAGCAGTTCTTCTTGTTGTATTATGTTTAACCCAATGTTGTACCCCCAGCGAGCACACAGTGTTTGTGACTCCCCCGGAGCCACGAGACCTCCCCGATGACAGGAAGTACAGCTACACAGTGTTCCCTGACCTGGACCACAGCCTGTTCCTCCGTCCTCCCAACCTGGCTGACCAGTTCAAACAAGTCAGCACTTCCAAGCCAAGCAGTCCTATGGCTGCCACCAGACGCACCAAGGCAGAGCTCAGGCATTCACAGAAGGTTAGGGCCACTTTCAGTTATGCCTCAGTCACATTTTCAATCGGACGTATGTGGTGTAGCTGATCTAGGCCTAACTGGTGTATGAAGTGAAGGGATGCCGGCTTAACAGTCAATCATGCTAGTCACCATTCCAAACTGATGCCCATCCAAGGTAACAAATAACCCGGAAGCAACTAGGAATCCCCCAGGCCTTGCCCAAAAGGGACAAAGAATAGACTGTCAACTACCTGGTATTAGTTCGGAAATGTGACTGTAGAATTATGTAGAGCAAACAGCATGGGCTTGTATGACATGGGCTTGTAATACATTTATTATATTTACATGTGAAATATGTCAGGGATGATATGTGATTGAATATTGAATTGTAGAATGTTGTTCAAGCGGCATTAGAAATTTTTCAGTGCTTTTTTTTTTTCATTTGGTTAAAAAAAGAGTAAAAGTTGAGATGCTGTTACAAATTTTCTGTTTAAGAAAAAACATCCTTAAATTTTGCCTTTCAGGTTGCTAAGAAGAACTCAGGGTCACCAATGTTGTGGGCAAAGTGAGTATTGAATATCCTTGTTTCTGTACTGTTGTGTAACTCCATAGAAGAGCATCACTACATGTAGTCACTTGTTTATTTCCTGCTCTTGTTTCTGCAGGCCAGGCCATCTGACAGTTTTGAGTGCACATATGTAGTCTTGATGCACTGTAGTCTGAGGTCAAAGTTTATTGTCCCTAGTTCCTAGACCATGAATAGTTCGAACACAGTGCATCACTTTTGCCCATATGCACTCTGAACAGTGCAATGGACTGTTATATGTTGAATGTTTGATATGTAGATTGTGCAAAAACAAGGTTTTCTGTCTTCTTCACAGACTGCTCCTGAGCCACTGTTTCAGCCTGTGGTTCATCTGTCTGCCTGCCTACGTCAAGGCTTCTCACTCCAAGGCCCGTGCGCTTCGCACTGCCTACGACATGCTCATCAAGATGCAGCATGCCTGCAGGAGGGACCACTTGGATGAGGTGAGAATGTTTTTCATATATCCAGTAAACTGCCTCAAGTCACCAGTTTCCACAGCAAGTATAAACAGGGTAAGACCAGGCTTTAAAGTTTGAGCCACTCTCACTGGGAAGGAACCCAACTCCTATTGACAATTTTGGAAGCCATTGTTGTTAATTTGGTCATTTTAAGCTTATGTACAAGATAAAACATTTTTGGGCCAATAAATTGCTGTCCCAGGATGGTGGGCAGGACCTGAAGACAGCCACATATGTGTACATAGATACTGTTTTCTCTAACTGTGCATGCTGCTGTCCCCAGGTGTGCTACCGTGTGGTGATGCAGCTGTGTGGACAGCACAGCCAGCCTGTCCTTGCTGTCAAAGTGCTGATGGAGATGAAGCGGAACGGCATCACCCCAAACGCCATCACCTACGGACACTACAACAAGGTAAGCTTGTCCTCGGGAAAAAAGTCCTGCTTGCTTTGAAATTACATGTACTATTTAATGGTAGTGATGGAATGCTCTCACACTTCCCTGCTGTATGGTTTGGCACCAGTTAATAAAGAAAATAAATAACTTAAATGCACAACAATTGTACGAGGTACAAAGTATGGCATCTACATAACTACAGTTCTATAGCTTAACTTAAGGCATATCTAACTAATACAGGAGTTGTAGTATGGGATAAGTTTCTTACAATCATTGTAGGCTCTTACAATCATTTCAGGAATTTCTCAATGATTGGCATTACAATGTTGGCCAAAGATATAAATAAGAGCTCTCATTGGCTCTGTGTTGTAAGGTCTAGGTGGTGCTGGTATAGCAATCCCTCAAAAAGGTATGGTAACAGAGTTTGAACAGGCATTTGAAGGTTCCATACCTTGTACACTGCTTCTAGAAGATTTTCAATACCCGAAATAGTCGATGGCACAAGGGTCAAATATTCAGCTTTGACAGTATAGTATACTTCTTTTCTCACAGGCTATTTTGGAGAGCAGATGGCCCACTGGGAACAGAGACGGTTTCCTACTCTGGACAAAGCTTCGCAATGTCATCCTGGCCATAGCGCAGTTCCGGCGGGGAATCAAGCGGGCCGTACTGCAGATGTCGGACAGCAGTGATGCGGATGCCGTCAGCAGAACTAGCGTGGAGAGCTTCCCCGATGGGACAGCCTCCCATACAGGTGCTGAGTTTGTCAACGATGTGGTCAAGTTGGACACACATGATAGAATAAGCATGGGTAGGTGTGCTGCTGCTGCTTGTATGCTTCAAACAACGGCTTCTTCTTGATAGTACACGAGCATAGTAGATAGTATCCTTATATGGTAGATTGTTTCATGATATGTCAATTTTAGAACTGAAACTGAAAGTTATATTATAATGTACTCTTGTACATGCTTTTTTTGTGACACCTTAGGCAGAGCCCGCAATGCTAATCTTGTGCTAGATTTATTTAGTTTGTCATAACTTGTTGCGTGGCTTGGATACTTATGTAGATACGTTAGTTTTGTTTTGTGACTTACTTATCATTGTGGGCATGTTTATGTTCTTTGGCTTATTGCATGTTGCTTTCAGCTTTTGTTGAGCTATGTTTCAGTACTCATGATACTCATAGTTACTTTCTTTTCCTAACAGAAGACACCCCAAATATGTGGTCTGCCTTGCACAATGCATTACTATTGACCACAAAGTCTTCCCTTCTACCATGCAAACATAAATGAGTTTACAGTATCTTGTGTGGCACCACAGGTGGCCAATCAGATCAAGGCTACAGCTCCATGACAAAAGACGAGGTACGGCGAGGAGACAGTGGCGTGACGTCCCCCCTGACGGACCAGGACCTAAACTCCACCACCAGCAGCCAGTCCAGTGACTTGAACGCTCCGCAAGACAAGAGCAGGGGGAAGCAGGATAACAGTTCAGGTAAGTCTAGTACCTTGTAATAAATCCATTACTAGAATTATAGCATTCGGAATCAAACACAGAATGTTTCACACCCATTCCTCCTCCATACTGAAATAATCACATTGTATTAAGACTCACCCCTGTTGACTAAAGGAACATTCGTAAAATTATTTCTGCCCCCAAAATTGTGTTAAAGTCATCCAAGTTCAAAATGGAATTTTTCCAATTTTATCTTTTCTCCATGCAAGAATGGACTCTTCCAAGGCATCCTCATGAAACCTGGACATTTCCCAGTGAAGGGAATGACACATGAATAGCACATATTTCTACAGACTGTGCTTTGGACACTTGTCTAATCTTTTCTGTTAACCTGCAGAAAATGAAGATGATACAAACGGAGTGGACTCAGATGCCACCGTTCAGGAGCAGCCCAAGTTCGAGCCTGTAGACTATGATGGGCCTGAACCGTTCCGTCCACGCGTCAGCAGTATCGTCCGTAACTCCGGCAGTATGAGCAGTATAAGTACTCTAAGGGGAAGCACAAGTAAGTCATCACAATTTGATATTATAACAATGTTCTTTTGGACTGAGCTAAAGGAAGGTAAAGGCAATTATGTATGCTACAGTACATCACACTGAAGAATTGTCAGTAGGGAGAGTTGAACTGTAA
>NC_049997.1:2081621-2081781 GCF_000003815.2 Branchiostoma floridae | reverse complement strand
GTGTTTTCAGTCTGAGTTATGGATTAGAGCAGAGTAGCTTTAGCTAGGTTATTTTCTGTATAGGAATGGGACAGTAAAACAAGTATTTTGTGACAAACTTTCGGCCACGCTCTGGGCGGCGAGCATTGTGTGGACGTGGCGGAAGTCAGTGGGGGGCGTA
>NC_049997.1:2076828-2079483 GCF_000003815.2 Branchiostoma floridae | reverse complement strand
GCGAAACTTCGGTATCCCCAAAGTGACCCCATACGGTGGAACTTCCAGAATCTTAAACAAAGTGTGCGTTACTTTTGACACTTGAATGTCATAGTAAAGCCCGAATTGAGTAGGCAAAAAGCAATTTCAGTACTAAAAATTACTTCCTTACTTTTCTACAAGGCTCGAAAGCAAAGGAAGTTTGGCCTTGGGGAAACCGCTAATCGAACAAAGTGACCCCATACGGTGGAACTTCCAGAATCTTTAACAACGTGTGCGTTACTTTTGACACGTGAATGTCATAGTGAAGCCCGTAACGAGTAGGCAGAAAGCAATTTGAGTACTAAAAATTACTTCCTTACTTTTCTACAAGGCTCGAAAGCAAAGGAAGTTTCGCCTTGGGGAAACCGCTAAGCGAACCCTTCGGTATCCCCAAAGTGACCCCATACGGTGGAACTTCCAGAATCTTAAACAAAGTGTGCGTTACTTTTGACACTTGAATGTCATAGTAAAGCCCGTAACGAGTAGGCAAAAAGCAATTTGAGTCCAAAAATTGCTTTCTTACTTTTCTACAAGGCTCGAAAGCGAAGGAAGTTTCGCCTTGGGGAAACGGCTAAGCGAACCCTTCGGTAACCCCAAAGTGACCCCATAAGGTGGAACTTCCAGAATCTTTAACAAAGTGTGCGTTACTTTTGACACTTGAATGTCATAGTAAAGCCCGCAACGAGTAGGCAGAAATCAATTTGAGTACTAAAAATTACTTCCTTACTTTTCTACAAGGCTCGAAAGCGAAGGAAGTTTCGCCTAGGGGAAACCGCTAAGCGAACCCTTCTGTAACCCCAAAGTGACCCCATACGGTGGAACTTCCAGAATCTTAAACAAAGTGTGCGTTACTTTTGACACTTGAATGTCATAGGAAAACCGGTAACGAGTAGACAGAAAGCAATTTGAGTACTAAAAATTACTTCCTTACTTTTCTACAAGGCTCGAAAGCGAAGGAAGTTTCGCCTTGGGGAAACCGCTAATCGAACAAAGTGACCCCATACGGTGGAACTTCCAGAATCTTAAACAAAGTGTGCGTTACTTTTTGACATTTGAATGTCATAGTAAAGCCCGTAACGAGTAGGCCGAAAGCAATTTACGTACTAAAAATTACTTCCTTACTTTTCTACAAGGCTCGAAAGCGAAGGCAATTTCGCCTTGGGGAAACCGCTAATCGAACAAAGTGACCCATACGGTGGAACTTCCAGAATCTTAAACAAAGTGTGCGTTACTTTTGACACGTGAATGTCATAGTAAAGCCCGCAACGAGTAGGCAGAAAGCAATTTGAGTACTAAAAATTACTTCCTTACTTTTCTACAAGGCTCGAAAGCAAAGGAAGTTTCGCCTTGGGGAAACCGCTAAGCGAACCCTTCGGTATCCCCAAAGTGACCCCATATGGTGGAACTTCTAGAATCTTAAACAAATTGTGCGTTACTTTTGACACTTGAATGTCATAGTAAAGCCCGTAACGAGTAGGCAAAAAGCAATTTGAGTCCAAAAATTGCTTTCTTACTTTTCTACAAGGCTCGAAAGCGAAGGAAGTTTCGCCTTGGGGAAACGGCTAAGCGAACCCTTCGGTAACCCCAAAGTGACCCCATAAGGTGGAACTTCCAGAATCTTAAACAAAGTGTGCGTTACTTTTGACACTTGAATGTCATAGTAAAGCCCGTAACGAGTAGGCAGAAAGCAATTTGAGTACTAAAAATTACTTTCTTACTTTTCTACAAGGCTCGAAAGCGAAGGAAGTTTCGCCTTGGAGAAACCGTTAAGCGAATCCTTCGGTAACCCGAAAGTGACCCCAATCGGTGGAACTTCCAGAATCTTAAACAAAGTGTGCGTTACTTTTGACACTTGAATGTCATAGTAAAGCCCGTAACGAGTAGGCAGAAAGCAATTTCAGTACTAAAAATTACTTCCTTACTTTTCTACAAGGCTCGAAAGCGAAGGAAGTTTCGCCTTGGGGAAACCGCTAATCGAACAAAGTGACCCCATACGGTGGAACTTCCAGAATCTTAAACAAAGCGTGCGTTACTTTTGACACTTGGATGTCATAGGTAAGGCCGTAACGAGTAGGCAGAATGCAATTTGAGTACTAAAAATTACTTCCTTACTTTTCTACAAGGCTCGAAAGCGAAGGAAGTTTCGCCTTGGGGAAACCGCTAATCGAACCCTTCGGTAACCCCAAAGTGACCCCATACGGTGGAACTTCCAGAATCTTAAACAAAGTATGCGTTACTTTTCACACGTGAATGTCATAGTAAAACCGGTAACGAGTAGACAGAAAGCAATTTGAGTACTAAAAATTACTTCCTTACTTTTCTACAAGGCTCGAAAGCGAAGGAAGTTTAGCCTTGGGGAAACCGCTAAGCGAACATTCGGTAACCACAAAGTGACCCCATACGGTGGAACTTCCAGAATCTTAAACAAAGTGTGCGTTACTTTTGACACTTGAATGTCATAATAAAGCCCGTAACGAGTAGGCAGAAAGCAATTTCAGTACTAAAAATTACTTCCTTACTTTTCTACAAGGCTCGAAAGCGAAGGAAGTTTCGCCTAGGGGAAACCGCTAAGCGAACCCTTCTGTAACCCCAAAGTGACCCCATACGGTGGAACTTCCAGAATCTTTAACAAAG
>NC_049997.1:2074217-2075888 GCF_000003815.2 Branchiostoma floridae | reverse complement strand
ATCGAACAAAGTGACCCCATACGGTGGAACTTCCAGAATCTTAAACAAAGCGTGCGTTACTTTTGACACTTGGATGTCATAGGTAAGGCCGTAACGAGTAGGCAGAATGCAATTTGAGTACTAAAAATTACTTCCTTACTTTTCTACAAGGCTCGAAAGCGAAGGAAGTTTCGCCTTGGGGAAACCGCTAATCGAACCCTTCGGTAACCCCAAAGTGACCCCATACGGTGGAACTTCCAGAATCTTAAACAAAGTATGCGTTACTTTTCACACGTGAATGTCATAGTAAAACCGGTAACGAGTAGACAGAAAGCAATTTGAGTACTAAAAATTACTTCCTTACTTTTCTACAAGGCTCGAAAGCGAAGGAAGTTTCGCCTTGAGGAAACCGCTAAGCGAACATTCGGTAACCACAAAGTGACCCCATACGGTGGAACTTCCAGAATCTTAAACAAAGTGTGCGTTACTTTTGACACTTGAATGTCATAGTAAAGCCCGTAACGAGTAGGCAGAAAGCAATTTGAGTACTAAAAATTACTTCCTTACTTTTCTACAAGGCTCGAAAGCGAAGGAAGTTTCGCCTTGGGGAAACCGCTGAGGGAACAAAGTGACCCCATACGGTGGAACTTCCAGAATCTTAAACAAAGTGTGCGTTACTTTTGACACTTGAATGTCATAGTTAAGCCCGTATTGAGTAGGCAAAAAGCAATTTCAGTACTAAAAATTACTTCCTTACTTTTCTACAAGGCTCGAAAGCGAAGGAAGTTTCGCCTTGGGGAAACCGCTAATCGAACAAAGTGACCCCATACGGTGGAACTTCCAGAATCTTAAACAAAGTGTGCGTTACTTTTGACACGTGAATGTCATAGTTAAGCCCGTATTGAGTAGGCAAAAAGCAATTTCAGTACTAAAAATTACTTCCTTACTTTTCTACAAGGCTCGAAAGCGAAGGAAGTTTCGCCTTGGGGAAACCGCTAAGCGAACCCTTCGGTATCCCCAAAGTGACCCCATACGGTGGAACTTCCAGAATCTTAAAAAAAGTGTGCGTTACTTTTGACACTTGAATGTCATAGTAACGCCCGAATTGAGTAGGCAGAAAGCAATTTCAGTACTAAAAATTACTTCCTTACTTTTCTACAAGGCTCGAAAGCGAAGGAAGTTTCGCCTTGGGGAAACCGCTAATCGAACAAAGTGACCCCATACGGTGGAACTTCCAGAATCTTTAACAAAGTGTGCGTTACTTTTGACACGTGAATGTCATAGTAAAGCCCGTAACGAGTAGGCAGCAAGCAATTTGAGTACTAAAAATTACTTCCTTACTTTTCTACAAGGCTCGAAAGCAAAGGAAGTTTCGCCTTGGGGAAACCGCTAAGCGAACCCTTCGGTATCCCCAAAGTGACCCCATACGGTGGAACTTCCAGAATCTTAAACAAAGTGTGCGTTACTTTTGACACTTGAATGTCATAGTAAAGCCCGAATTGAGTAGGCAGAAAGCAATTTCAGTACTAAAAATTACTTCCTTACTTTTCTACAAGGCTCGAAAGCGAAGGAAGTTTCGCCTTGGGGAAACCGCTAATCGAACAAAGTGACCCCATACGGTGGAACTTCCAGAATCTTAAACAAAGTGTGCGTTACTTTTGACACGTGAATGTCATAGTTAAGCCCGTAACG
>NC_049997.1:2071463-2073488 GCF_000003815.2 Branchiostoma floridae | reverse complement strand
CCCCACACGGTGGAACTTCCAGAATCTTAAACAAAGTGTGCGTTACTTTTGACACTTGAATGTCATAGTAAAGCCCGTAACGAGTAGGCAGCAAGTAATTTGAGTACTAAAATATACTTCCTTACTTTTCTACAAGGCTCGAAAGCGAAGGAAGTTTCGCCTTGGGGAAACCGCTAAGCGTGCTCACTGAGGACCTGCGGTGGAACTTCCAGAATCTTAAACAAAGTGTGCGTTACTTTTGACACGTGAATGTCATAGTAAAGCCCGCAACGAGTAGGCAGAAAGCAATTTGAGTACTAAAAATTACTTCCTTACTTTTCTACAAGGCTCGAAAGCAAAGGAAGTTTCGCCTTGGGGAAACCGCTAAGCGAACCCTTCGGTATCCCCAAAGTGACCCCATATGGTGGAACTTCTAGAATCTTAAACAAATTGTGCGTTACTTTAGACACTTGAATGTCATAGTAAAGCCCGTAACGAGTAGGCAAAAAGCAATTTGAGTCCAAAAATTGCTTTCTTACTTTTCTACAAGGCTCGAAAGCGAAGGAAGTTTCGCCTTGGGGAAACGGCTAAGCGAACCCTTCGGTAACCCCAAAGTGACCCCATAAGGTGGAACTTCCAGAATCTTTAACAGAGTGTGCGTTA
This sequence comes from Branchiostoma floridae, assembly GCF_000003815.2. Taxonomy (NCBI): domain Eukaryota; kingdom Metazoa; phylum Chordata; class Leptocardii; order Amphioxiformes; family Branchiostomatidae; genus Branchiostoma; species Branchiostoma floridae. The sequence continues at coordinate 2,072,846 of NC_049997.1, read as the reverse complement.
CTTTTGACACTTGAATGTCATAGTAAAGCCCGCAACGAGTAGGCAGAATGCAATTTGACTACTAAAAATTACTTCCTTACTTTTCTACAAGGCTCGAAAGCGAAGGAAGTTTCGCCTAGGGGAAACCGCTAAGCGAACCCTTCTGTAACCCCAAAGTGACCCCATACGGTGGAACTTCCAGAATCTTTAACAAAGTGTGCGTTACTTTTGACACTTGAATGTCATAGGAAAACCGGAAACGAGTAGACAGAAAGCAATTTGAGTACTAAAAATTACTTCCTTACTTTTCTACAAGGCTCGAAAGCGAAGGAAGTTTCGCCTTGGGGAAACCGCTAAGTGAACCCTTCGGTATCCCCAAAGTGACCCCATATGGTGGAACTTCCAGAATCTTAAACAAAGTGTGCGTTACTTTTGACACTTGAATGTCATAGTAAAGCCCGAATTGAGTAGGCAGAAAGCAATTTCAGTACTGAAAATTACTTCCTTACTTTTCTACAAGGCTCGAAAGCGAAGGAAGTTTCGCCTTGGGGAAACCGCTAATCGAACAAAGTGACCCCATACGGTGGAACATCCAGAATCTTAAACAACGTGTGCGTTACTTTTGACACGTGAATGTCATAGTAAAGCCCGTAACGAGTAGGCAGCAAGCAATTTGAGTACTAAAAATTACTTTCTTACTTTTCTACAAGGCTCGAAAGCGAAGGAAGTTTCGCCTTGGAGAAACCGTTAAGCGAATCCTTCGGTAACCCGAAAGTGACCCCAATCGGTGGAACTTCCAGAATCTTAAACAAAGTGTGCGTTACTTTTGACACTTGAATGTCATAGTAAAGCCCGTAACGAGTAGGCAGAAAGCAATTTGAGTCCAAAAATTGCTTTCTTACTTTTCTACAAGGCTCGAAAGCGAAGGAAGTTTCGCCTTGGGGAAACCGCTAATCGAACAAAGTGACCCCATACGGTGGAACTTCCAGAATCTTAAACAAAGCGTGCGTTACTTTTGACACTTGGATGTCATAGGTAAGGCCGTAACGAGTAGGCAGAATGCAATTTGAGTACTAAAAATTACTTCTTTACTTTTCTACAAGGCTCGAAAGCGAAGGAAGTTTCGCCTTGGGGAAACCGCTAATCGAACCCTTCGGTAACCCCAAAGTGACCCCATACGGTGGAACTTCCAGAATCTTAAACAAAGTGTGCGTTACTTTTCACACGTGAATGTCATAGTAAAACCGGTAACGAGTAGACAGAAAGCAATTTGAGTACTAAAATTACTTCCTTACTTTTCTACAAGGCTCGAAAGCGAAGGAAGTTTAGCCTTGGGGAAACCGCTAAGCGAACATTCGGTAACCACAAAGTGACCCCATACGGTGGAACTTCCAGAATCTTAAA
>NC_049997.1:2070608-2071292 GCF_000003815.2 Branchiostoma floridae | reverse complement strand
GAACTTCCAGAATCTTAAACAAAGTGTGCGTTACTTTTGACATGTGAATGTCATAGTAAAGCCCGTAACGAGTAGGCAGAAAGCAATTTGAGTACTAAAAATTACTTTCTTACTTTTCTACAAGGCTCGAAAGCGAAGGAAGTCTCGCCTTGGGGAAACCGCTAAGCGAACCCTTCGGTATCCCCAAAGTGACCCCATATGGTGGAACTTCCAGAATCTTAAACAAAGTGTGCGTTACTTTTGACATTTGAATGTCATAGTAAAGCCCGTAACGAGTAGGCAGAAAGCAATTTGAGTACTAAAATGTTCTTCCTTACCTTTCTACAAGGCTCGAAAGCGAAGGAAGTTTTGCCTTGGGGAAACCGCTAAGCGAACAAAGTGACCCCATACGGTGGAACTTCCAGAATCTTTAACAAAGTGTGCGTTACTTTTGACACTTGAATGTCAAAGGAGAACATTTGCATGATTAATGAGAATATTCTATCATAGCAGTTTTTTCAATGTATCTCTTGTCCCGGACATGATATGGTCTTGACATTTTAGTGGTAGATAGCTTTCAGCGTCATGACAAAGTGGGGCAGGTTTCTGCCCCCTAACATTTAATTTCGGAACTGCAGGGACGTTTTTGTCAAGACAGTCCAAAGAGGATAACTGCAGAAAGGATTGACGAATTGGCATCATTTT
>NC_049997.1:2047888-2070508 GCF_000003815.2 Branchiostoma floridae | reverse complement strand
AGGCATGCAGGTACCTTGGGCAAAGATGTTCATAATGATATGCATGTTATGCAAATGAAGACTTAATTTGCATAATTAATGAGGAAATTGTATAATTCATTGTTTGCAATAACTGGACTTTAATAAATGTAACACTTGTTAACTATGATAGGTGGAATATAAGAAGATACCAAATATGGTAATGGGGACCTTATTTGCATAATTTAGGCAAAAATTGCAAAACCGCTTTATGGTTAATTATGGGAATTTTATAATTGTGACATGTGTACGTTAGTCAATGATGAACAACACCATGCATAAATTATGTTAATGTGTTAGTCAAATGCATGTAATTTACGAAAGCTCTAAATTTTCATGGAGGTATGAGGTCGCCGAACTCTAGTTTATAAATTAATTTGTTCCCATAACAACTTAATACTCCTCTTGCTTGGAGCCAAATATCAAGTCCATATTTTCAGCAATTATCCCACGGAAATTAATACTATCTAGACCGGGCTTTTTTGGATTCCTGGGACCCGGGAGGGGGGGTCTCTTTTCACACACACCCTTCGTAATTTCAAAACGGCTTGAGTTACGATCAACAAATTTGGAGGGATGATGTACTGGTTAAGTTTTATATTTCCCGTAATTTTGGTATCGTTGTGACGTAAATATGACGTCATAATGTCATATTTTGGGATAAAATCTAAATATGAAATTTCCGCTATACCTAAAGGTATCAAACAAAACGATGACTATAAAGGGTCCCTTATTGCTGTCAGTCTGCCAAGCCTTTTATTTTGTTGCCAATGACGACGACACTGACACCTATATGACGTCAGAAAATGACGTCATTCGTCCGCCATCTTGCATTTTTTTTAAATACGTTTTTTTCTACATATAACCTCAAAACCAAATAGAAGTGGACTGAAAAGGTTCAAGTGATTGTATTTTGTAAGAAAATAAAAGATTTTGACGGAATTTGAGTAAAAATAACATGTATTTACTGTTGATAATGACATTGTCCACCATCTTGGGTTTTGACCCACTACGTCATCAAATTAGCATAAATCATGAATATTTAATTAGAAATGTAAATGAAAATTACACAGGATGTTAATGATATAGACAAACAGGTGTTGTCTAGCAATAAAACCATGAAATCCCGTAATTAAAACTGAAATGAGTAAATTTGGTAAAATATGCCTGTCATGAACCCGTTGCTATGGCAGAAACTCAAAATGTTTTCTCAGAATTGTTGCCAACAATGCTTCAGGAAAAGTCACAAAGTCCTAGAACACGTCGTTCGGTAGTTACACGTCGTCAAAGTTGGCGCAGGCACTTTTAGCTGGTTTTCCGGTGCTGAAGAAACGTTAGCACTGGTTTTCCAGTGCTGAACTGCCTTGTTCCAGTGCTGAAGCTCCCTCAGCACTGGAATTTCAGTGCTGACCCCAATGCGAGCACTGGATTTCCAGTGCTGAACTTCTCCGAGCACTGGTTTCCAGTGCTGAACTGCCGTCAGCACTCGGGTACCAGCGCGGAACTCGCGGCGGAGAGGCGGCGAGACTGTTCAAAGGACATTCAGCACTGGTTACCAGGTGCTGAAACCGCCGTCAGCACTGGAACCGAGTGCTGATATACAAAAGTAACGGGTTCAGCACTGGATTTACCAGTGCTCGGGAACTTTTCAGCACTGGAAGACCAGTGCTGTAAAAACTTCAGTTCTGGGCTTCCAGTGCTGACGTTATAAAGCACTGGAAAGTCCCAGTGCTGAACGTAATATCTATGTAGCATGCGTCCGTACGGCTGTCTGAGTTATTTCCTTTAGACTTAGATATACCTGTGCGTGTTATTTAATCTCCAAGCAGATCTTGCGTGGCACTAGCTTTTACTAGCTTTAGACTAGAGAAGACACTTGTGATATTGTTTCTACGCTGTTTGAATCTCTTATGTTACCTGCAATTAGCCCACGGGCAAGAATTTGCAATACACTTTATATCTATACTCAATATTAGAGCCCCTTGATACCTTGGTTGGCGGACATTGACATTACACATGACTTTGACAACTACAGCATTATTTCATCAAAGAATTTTAAAAAAGCCATGACTTTGTGATTTTATTGATTTTCTGAATGTAATAGATATAGCCCTTTCGGGAATCATTTTGTTAAGAGATTGCTTGTTTTTTTATACAAAGAATAGGTAGTTACAGGTGGGCGACACATTCTGCTTGTGCGGCAAAGTAGCATCATTTAAAAAACAATAGGTAGTCAGGTTTTCTTCTTGTGCCACAACGTCATTGAAGACGTTTTACACAGGTTAATTTCGAGTCGTGTCGCTACTTTAGAGTCGGCGGCTTCAGCACTCAGTTTCCAGTGTGGAATATTTGTCAGCACTGGATTTCCAGAGCTGAAATGTCTTCAGCACTGGAAATCCAGTGCTGATTGTAGTCTCAGCACTCGGTTTCCAGTGCTGACACGAGGGCTTGCAGTGCTGAAGCTGTCTCAGCACTGGATTTCCAGTGCTGTCGACGGCTCAGCACTGGATTTCCAGTGCTGACGACCACTCCAGTGCTGACAGAGGAGACTGTTACTTTTGTATATTTCCTATAAATGGTCCATTTCTTTCTTTATCTGTGATAGAATTTTCTGATGTGTGAGTGGTTTATCAAAAATGACACCTGTTTCAAGATCTTTTGTTGAGTGACCATTTAATGTTAATATTTTCAAGCACACTTTGTTGTCCTTAGTGAGGATTATTTAGGCACTTCTACAAAAAAAATCTCAGCAACCCCACGTACATGGCATTGAAACGTAAGTAGTGTAAGTACCTGCTGGTTGTGAAAAACGAAATCTCCTATATCCTGTATTTATATCTGTATCTGTATAAATCTCTTATAAACTATTGGCTATAAACCTCAGGCGTAACACACAAGGCTATCGTAATCCAAAATCTAACAACAAACCTCTATAAAGTTGAGGGTAACTGCTACGCATTAATTGGTATCCTTGACAACCAAATCCGTGCTGTCATCAACACATTATGAAAATTAGATGTGGTAATAACAATTTGTGCTTAAAAAGATTGCACTTGAAACTTTAACCAAATACTCAACAGTATCACATACACCACTTGTGTTTTTCATGTGAAAATTGAACAACTTTGTACTGTTATAGACAAGGCACAACACCTATCCTAAATGATCTGTCGTACAAGCTTGGAAAAGGCTGTGGTAGACCCAACCTTATTTCCTTATAACCTTGGAATACAGTTTATTATCAAGTGTCTGTTCAACTTGCAGTCTGCATATGTGAATAGTACCCTAGGTGCTGAGAACGTTTTTGTGGGCTTTTTATCACTGTACTGTGGTCACCAGACCCCTCACCCAGCATGTCCTGTTCTTCAGCTCTTCTCTTTGTTCCAACATCCTCTGCTCTCTTGGTGCCATGATAGTAGGCCTCTGCACCATATGCCAATGGGTACTGGGACATGTATCCATTTGAAGGAAGGCTTAGTCTTGAGTCAGTGCCAGTGTACTGATAGCCAGATTGATTGTATTCTATGCTACGTCGGGAAAGATTCATGGCAGAACCGTACACAGCTGCTGTTTCTGCACAGCTGTACTGGTTCTGGAGGTCAGGGTTTGCAGTGTAGCTGGAGTTGGCAACATCTGGCCACCTGGAGGCAGCTCCAAGGGAGGAAATAGTGCTGGAACGTGTCATCTCATTATCAGATGATCCCAATCTGCCATTGTGGTACTGTAAGAGTAGAGCAAAAATGACATTTTCACACAACTAAGCTTCAACATTAAAGGTACATCATTAATAATAATGGTTTCAAGTTTTTCAGTCTTGCATATGTACATGTATGCATTCAACCATCATGACACCATCATGTAGCTAATTTGTTAAAATAGCTGCCTTAGTGTATGAGACTATGAACCCTCAAGTTAAATGTTAGTCTTGTCTTCTTAAAGCTGTATATGTTTAAATGTCATGTAACACAAATGTACACACTGATGTTTAAAGAAAATTACATTTCCAAATGCTGATTAATAGCATATAGATAGGCCACATCTTTGTGACCATAAAAGCTAATTCTGACTCCCCCACCCCCACCCCTACATGTAAGTTATGCGACTATAATTTCTAAAAGCATTCATTTCAGAATCTGTGATACTCAGTCCGGCATTTAAAAATGGTGTTTTTTCCAGGATGGAATGTCTCCTGCCAGAAAAAAGACCTCAGGAAGTTAATAGGTCTGTTTGGAAATTACTTTCTGTTAATGTGTTTATGAAGGTGTTTATTGTTTAGACATCCAGGTAATGGTTATGGTTTGTAATGGTTTATTTAACCGAAACTCATCGCAGCCAATCGGCTGAATTGCGAGGTTCACAAAGTTTCACACACTTATGTAAAAGCATAAGTGCCTCCAATTTACAATACATACTAAAATTCAGTTAAAACTTACAGATAAAAAGGATCGTTAAAAAGACAACATACGAACAACAGGCAGTTAAGATATAGGAGTAAGTTCCAGCATACTAAGTACCATTTAGCAGCTTCACAGCTCTCGGTATGAATGATAGTTCATGTATTTTTGTTCGACTACGGGTAGTCATGACCTGTCTGTCACGGCGAAGTCCATAGCCACTGTGTGACTTGCGTGATAAGAAGCTGTTCAGGGGATTAGTTTCATCAGCCAAGACACTCTGAAAAGTGCGTAAGGTGGCTTCGTCACGTCTGGCGGACAACGTCGGCAGGGAATCCGAAGAAATGCCAATGATTCTGCAGCATCGTTTTTGCACGGCTTCTAGCATGTGACTTAAGCGATTTGGCAGACCACCCCAGACCGGACTCGCATATTCCAAGATGGGCCGAATAAATGACAAGTAGATCTGTACAAGGACGTCTGAAGAGAGTCCAGCTTTCTTGGCGGCTGCAAGGTAGTAGATTCTGGGGCGGGTCTTAGTCAACATGTAGTGTACGTGAGCGTCCCATGTTAAGTCTGCTGAGACGTGAACGCCGAGAAGTTTGAAGGTTGTCACACGCTCGATGTCACGACCATCTACTATTGGAGGTGGGGGTACGGGAAGATTGTCGTTTCTCCTCGCGCTAATGATCATGTCTTCTGTTTTCTTCCCATTTGCCGACAAGTTGAAAGGTACAGCCCAGTTCATAACTGCATCCAGGGCCCTCTGGGTTTGACCTGGAAGATGACCCATAAGAAATTCCGAGTTCGTAAGGTCGTCTGCGTACTTAACTGGAATCACAGAGGACGGCAAGCTGAGATCCAGTGAGTTTATGCAAATGACAAAAAGCAACGGTGACAGCAGACCTCCTTGCGGCACGCCTGCCAGAACGTCACGTGCTCCAGACAAACAGGCACCCCATTTAACTTGTTGGGTCCTTCCCTCCAGGTAGCTACGAATGGACAGCCATAAATTCCGTCTCACCCCAAAATCTGCCAATGATACAAGTAGTTTCCCATGGTCTATAGTATCAAATGCTCGGCTAAAGGCCACGAAGACTGCATGGATGTCGAGCTTTGGACTGCTGTTAAGTGCATCATGCCAGGTCTGAAGAATCTGAATCAGAGCTGTGACAGTTGAGCGCTTCGGCAAGAAGCCATGCTGGGATTGTGACAGGGATCTCACGGTGTCTTGTAGAAGTGTATCACGCAAGAGGCCTTCATACACCTTACCCACGCAACTAACTAAGGAAATCTGACGGTAGTCGGTCGGAAAGTGAGGCCTTGCCTTCTTGGGTACAGCGGTGACGAGAGCTCCTTTCCACTGCTGTGGGAAGATGGAGTTTTGTAGACAGCAGTTGAACACATCACACAACACTGGGGCAAGCTCCTCATGAAAACGCTTTAAGACCCACGGCGGAATGTCATCTGGTCCCGCAGCTTTCTTCCCGTTTACTCTCCGTAGTTTAGACTTTATCTGTCCGATATTGAACAGGGGTAGTGTGTTTTGTGATAACTTCTCCACCACATCATTCTCAGACGGCACATTGCGGATCACATGCTTCCACACAGACGAGAAATGATCAGACAGAGCATCACATTCAAGTTGCTGGGTATGGAGGTCAGAGGTATGAACATTCCCCTTAACTTCACTCATTCCCATGAGTGCCTTGACAGACTTGTACCACTGACCGGAGTTGGAGTGTTTCAGCTGCTCCACCTCATTCTTGTAATACCAACGTTTGGCATTACTAATGTGCTTGGCCACAGAAGATCGTAGCTTGGAGTATAAGACTGAATTTCCGAGATGGAATGCTTTCTGTCTTTCTACTATCAGCTGCTTTATCTTCACAGACATCAAAGGTTTATCATTCTGGGTAACTTTAACTTTCTTCTTGGGAACAGTTTTGTCGAGCATCTCTTCTAGAGGAGATGTGAGAACAGCAACCTTGGCTTGTGGACTCGGTGCATCAAACACAGGTGTAAAGTCGGTAGTGTTCATTGACAACCCCAAACGCCGCATCGCATCAGGAGTACAACGTCTCCGTGTGATGTACTGTGGTGGGTTCGATGGCCATGGTCCAGCTGACAGCAGAACGGTTTGGTGGTCTGATGTGCCAATTGGCGGCAAGTGAACAGGGGCGGAGTACATGCTTTGCAAGTTGGTAAAAATGGAGTCCAACTGGCTGTTACCCCTGGTGACCTGCCTGACGACTTGCTTCAAGCCATACCGAGCACATAGGGATTGAGATTTATACTTATTAGTGTCACCGAGAATGATTATGCCAGGGTGAGAATAGTCCCGTTCAATCTGCTCTAGACAACTACCCAGGTAGTCGGTTACTTCAACATCAGATTTGTGAGTAGCAGAGGACTTAGGAGGATTGTAGAGCGCTGCAACAACTAAACAGTTCAGTCCACGGGGGAGTCGAGTCGGACTAACCCACAGCCATATTGCTTCGTGTCCATCTTGCTCGAGGCTCGAAAGTCGCTTGTGTTGAAGTTCGAAAACAATGTACAGTGCAACTCCTCCACCCGCACGGGACGTCCGGTCGCGTCTGTGAACAGTGTATCCCGGTAATGACACTAAAGAGTCGGTAATGTCATCATTCAGCCACGTTTCTGTCACAGCAACGATGCTGGTTCCGTTGACCGAAGAAACAGTGTGCAGTTCATCGGTCTTATACCTGAGTGAGCGAACGTTCGCTAGAAGGAAACTTGGAAGTCTCGATGTGCGTTTAGGTGGTGGAATCAGAGGAACGTGTAACAGAACCCGAGTAATCGGTCTTGCTGTAAACAGATCATCACGGAACGCTCCTGATTTGCATATGAGTTGTGGAGTATGTTCCGAATCGGACAGGAACGACTGGCATTTGAATAATAAAGGTCTGTTACCTACAATGGAGGGAATATTGCGCTTGAAACGACTGCCTGCCTTCTTCCCTCTGGCTCTGGATCGTAGTTTCCATAGTCCAAGACTGAGGAGGTGCTCCTTGAGTTGACTGTCGGATGGTGCTGCCGCTTTTTTCAGTCCCCGCATGAAGTCCACGGAGTAGTGAAACAGTGTCCGTGACCAGGAAGCCATTGTTGGGGTAAGATCCACACATCGAGCGTTGAAATCCCATCAAACAGAGTCCACACTTGCATGAAATCAGTCTAAAAAGTGTCACGAAACATCCTCCTATAATAATTTTGCCTTCATACGACGGAAAACATAATAAAACTGAAGAAATATACCGGGGCCACAGAGAGACACAAAATGTGCGGCTGCCATTAATAGCGCCACCTACTAAAACTCAAGGTAAACAATATTCAAATATAATTCAATTTCTACAACTGGATAAAAACGTACATTTACTTCAAGACGTTTTGAGTGACATCCATCACTCTTCTTCAGTGTCACTAGAATGAACTGGAATTTGATACAAGTACAGCTAAATAGAAGAACACTGGTTGAACCAGTTAAGAATCATATGCAAATGTTACTTAAATGCAATTCATGTTTTTACGTGGAACCCTTTCGACTGACGACAACAGACATCCTTGATCGTGAGCCGGTGTTATGAACGGGAAGTCATGGAGGCCATCTACGAGCCAATCTACAACCCCACCTTAAACCTGAAGGGTGACAAGTAGAACTCTCCACTACATTGGACCCAGCTTTGCATCCCAAAGGACAATAACTTCCTATGGTATAATGATTTACCATAGGGAACTATTATATACAACATGATTTACATTTGAGTAACATTTGCATACCATCCTTAGGTGTTAGTGGTTAAACCAGTTTTTCTAGTTAGCTGTACTTGCATATCAAATTCTGCCAGTTTATTGTTGGGACGCTACAGAAAAGTGATGGATATCACTCAGAGCATCCGGATTAAATCTCATTTTTTATCCAGATGCCGAGATTGTTGTTGAATTGCATTTATTTATCTATTTATTGTACTTGAATGTTTTGTTAATGGTGTTTGGCATTTTACAGGACCTAGTTATATTAGATATTTATTGCAATGCAGACCTTGATATATTTTATGTTGTTCATTTTTTAAAAACTTAATTTATCAAAATTCACATCATACTCAATTGTGTTGACTTATTACTACCTTTGTCTGCATACTGTATAATAATGTTTATTTCACAGCTGCTAAGCTGAGGTGATGGAAACAGCATTAAAACTAGACAGGTAACATTTGCAAGCAAATACAGAATGTTACCTTCACATGGTCTAGCCTAGCATTTCTACCAGGAAGGGTAAACTGAAATAGTTGCAGATGTTGACACAGGATAAGACAAGAAGGTACAAATAAATGTTGATAATTTTTTATCTGTAACGTTATGCATCTTGAATAATGAACACAACGTCTAATATTGTTCCACACAGGGTTTCTCATCATCATCTCATCTCAGTCCCATAGCTACAAGCCACAGGGCAGTCTGTCTGTCCACAAAGGTTCTCCATTTCTGACGGTCGTCAACAGGGTTTACTCGACGACATTTAGCGTGGGGAAGACGGCCGTCTGCGGGAGGGTCAGGGCCTAGGAATTTTTTTCAGCCTCACGTGAGACAAGAAGCACACACAGTCACAATTTTATTGTCAAAAGGAAGCCAAAATATTATAGAATTGAATTCTCGTTTCTGTCTTCTTGAATTAGACTAACTTTAAAGAGAGCAAAATTAAAACAAGCCTACCAAGTTACGGCACACTGTCTAGCGTAGCACAAAAATCGGAAGGTACATTCACAAAAACGTCTCACAGAGTTTGCCGCTTGTACTACGCAGCGCGAAGGGTTCTCCTCAGCATGCTCTGTCACACTTTTACGTTTTCTATAATATACCCAGTGTGAAATCGAAGGCTACACAATCCTATTTATGTCGCAGTAAGAGCGCGGCGCGATCGCTGTCTAGTGGTTACCAACTACTGTAAATCGCACAAATTCATAGAAACAGCTGGTTAGCGTAATCGCTAAAATTGCCACAAATCTATTATATTCGTTCACGTCACGCAGTTGACGGATACTCTCAGAGCTGAAATTGATATGGCTACCCCTGCACACTCCATGTAATCTTCACAGTACGCAGCTCTTCTCCGCTATATGCTTCCTCCGCTATATGATTCCTGTCAATCTGTGTAAATTCATTCATATTTGAACGGCTCGATCATTTTTTTCAGAGTCCGCAATTCACATTTCATAAATTTCTTTTAATTTTTAGCAAACAATTTTGATTTACGTTTGATGTACGTAGTTTGTTTATGCCCTCATTATCAATACGTGCCGCCCGGCACACTTCGAACCCGTCCGCCTGTCAATCATGCAAACTTTAAGGGGTTAGGTTTCTGCTACACTAAACTTTCGCGTTGACTTTGTGCCTGGGGTTTTGTGCTGTGCCGGCCACTCCCACCGTGTATAAAGCTGCACGTAGCTTAATTGTAATGTACCCAGCTGACTTCGTTTCCGTGCTCCACTTGCTTGCTGGGGACCAACGCAGCGCTGTGGTAACTTACATGATGAACAACAAGGTGAAAGGAATGACCGTGACCTAAGATGGGGCGGGCGTTCCACGCTGCAGTTAATCATGTTTGTTCAAGGTCAGTTTAATAGCGAAATAAACTCATCAAGTCCATCGTTTTTGTTTCACATACCTTTATGTCTCAGGCGTAAAACTTTGAGTTTTTTTTATGTAACCGCCGGCGACACGCAGTGACCTTGCGTCTAACGTAGTCATGTGTTACTTTTTGCTCAAATGTTTTTTTTTTTACTCAAAAATCGGTTAACTAGAACCGTGACACCATTCCGTGTTTCATTTGGACGACAGCTCTATGCATGAACTTGAGTAAACGTTCCTATTCAGTACTGTGGATAAAAACGAACAGGTCTCGCTACATTTTTATGATTATATGTCAGTTACTTATAATGTCAGGAAACATCCAAAGAAATCCCCACGTTACCACATACACGTAGCGTTACCACAGTTATTGGCCTGTCTGAGAAAATTGCACTAGTGTTAACGTTAGTAGTTATTCTCTCTGAGTGCGTTTGTTCACCAATATTATCGCGCGGAGCACGCAACTCAACCTCGGCTTTTACAGAATCGTGAAAACACCAGTGGAATCAAAAGACGAGTGCTGGCGCACTACACACCGTGTGTGTTCTCGATTCTACGTAACTCAAACACAACATAGAATTCTCGCCAGGCCTTTTCAGCATAGTGGGCCGATACGCTGTCGGCTGGAAAAATGACGCTGTAAAAAGCCCGCTACGCTGCTTTTTCATCCAGCGTAGCGGCAAAACATGGGGAAAAAATAACAAAATATCGTAGTAAAAACACAAAAGCACGCGCCAAGCACGCGCCTCCGCTGTTTCAAGAAGTTATCAGCTCGAAGGGAGGTGTTTCAGAGCACCCGCCGTGCCGTTGTCTCGCAGCCCCTCCCACCCAGGATCGCCCTTGCGTTCGCGCGAAATGATTGTAAACAGCGGACTTGCCGCCACGAGTGACCAGCGGGGTGGGATCCCTCCCCGGAACAGCCAAAATGTATAAGATTTCCCGCGAAAGTCCTTATTTGGGGAGCGGGGTTGATCAACACAAAGGCGCTTACAACTAGTTGCGTCATTTCTTTTTCACCGCGGAAAATAGAATCAATTCTTTCTGACACATTTCTAGAGCAAGAGCGGGTCGCGTCCCCAAATTTCCTGTTCTAAATTTTGCGTGTGCCGGCCTTGCGTTCGTGCAAAAATATAAACAGGGTAGCGCTAGCGAGTAGGCCTTGCCGCATGTGACCAGCGGGGTGGGAGCCCTCCCCGGAACAGCCAGATTTCCCGCGAATGTCCTTATTTGTTGATCAACACAAAGGCTCTTACAACTGGTTGCGTCATTTCTTTTTCAGCGCGGAAAACAGAATCAATTCTTTCTGACATATTTCTAGAGCAAGACCGTCCGCGTTTCCAAATTTCCTGTTCTAAATTTGAAGCTCTTTGATTCGGCAATGTAAAATTCAAACCATCGTAAGTTTGTATGTAAAACCCGGGCATTTCCTTTCGGGGCCGGGGCTTTCGGGGGAGAAGCCTCGCCATGTGGCCCCGCCCACACCGTCGGCTTCCTTGTTACCAAGGCAGTGCACTTTTTCGCCCACTTCATCAAAGGCCGCCGCTGTTGGTTAGAGTTTCAAACAGCCGCGTGCCAGTTGACAGCGAACTTCATATGCTACGTGATTATTGCATTCCTTGGACTTCCCCACAGCGGTGCTTCTACAAAATATTTATTAGACTGTAACATTTATTCCCACGTAACGTTACGTGCTTTATAGAATAGAATCTGACGCGGAACAGCGGTTTCGCCGGATATTTTCCTTGAAACATGTCCGTTGGAATATATCGTCTGACAGCGAGGCGGCGACGTAGGGATATAAGACCGTCAACAACAATCGCACGTCACGGCAGCGCAGGGAAGGTACTAGCGCTATAAAGAAGCGCTTCAGCTTCGGATGGCAAACCGGACGATAGTTATAAGTACTGTTGAGCTGAGTAAAGTTTGTTGTTTATGAGTTTTTAGTTGTCTTTGACTCTTTGACCCGAAATACTGCTAAGTTAAACTGCTGAAAAGAAGTTAAGTGACTGCTACGATTATCGTAGATATGGCCCTAAAAACTGATAGAATAAGCCTTCTGATTAGCCTAAAATGCAAGAGCTTAAGGGGGGCTTCGCCCCCCTGGGCCGCCGCCCCCCCCCCCCCCCTGGACCCCGGCCCCCTGCCCCGACGCTGTGAAAAAATCCTGGCGAGAACACCGCGCCGGGCGCCCCGGCCGCCGCCGCCCCGCCGCCACCGCCGCCGCCCCGACTCAATCTGAACAATGTTTGGATGGCTCATGGTAAAACTGGCTTGTGCAGGTTGCAAAACCTATAGCTTAAACAAAATCAAGGAAAGTATTGAAACAAATACTTAGAACTGACCTAGACCGAGACACATTTTGATACTTTGGGGGCATTAAATTTCATTCTGCCTGCGCTCAATTTCATTCTACCTTCCTTGAATTTGATTGCAAAGGGTGCCGATATTCGGCAAAATAAAGTCAAAGCTCTGTGAATTTCTTGATCTCTTATTACTTCTTGGCAAAATGAATTCCACAAATCATTCAGAGGACGGCTTCTGGCTCAATTCAGGCCGTCTAAAGCAAGATGAAGTCATCATTTGACGGGCGGACACTTCCGTGTTGCTTAGCAGCGGTCGTTGACCTCGTTCGAACACCATGTTCCATATCTCCCGGGCGGGTTCCATAGCTACCGGTCGTTGACCTCGGGTACTTGGAACGTAGTTCCAAAGTTCTATTGGGGCTCGAAAGTTCGATTTTGTGTTAAAATTGCTAGTTTTTTCACCCTTTTTTGCCCCATAAAATCATTTTTTGGTATCTTTAGGGGACCAAACGACCAAGGTGCAGTGTCTTATGTGCAGACCTACCAGCTTGCTGAATTACGGGATATTCCAAGGTCTAGTTTCGGAGATATTCATGTTTTTTATTTGTGCGGAAAAGAAGAAGAAACAGAGCAAAAACAGTATGTACCTTCTGTGAAGGTAACATAAAAATCCTGTTTATCATCTGTTGCCAAGTGAGGCAATGGTTAGACGTGCTTGCATGACGAGGCAAAAATCTTAACAGATTTTAAAGTCTTCAAGAAGATACTCAAATTGGTGTGACCTAAAAACGTACTTGTGGAGAAGATGGGTAGCCTCCGCTGAAACGGAAGGCTGAGTTCTGGACACTTGAGCTGGTTTCATTTGATGCAGCAGAATAGCCAGGTTGGCCAACAGCACTGAAACTTCCATAATGGAATGATGCCTGTGATGCTGCTGACCTAGAAATAAAATCAAAGCAAACATCTTTACAGTTTTGAACAAAAACAGATAAACCAGCAGTTGTCATCTTGGAGTTCTCTTGTCTCATGACTGACAGTATTGATTATCTTGTGATTATAACATAGGCATAAAGAGGCCTGAGATAGTGATGATAGCCCCCTGTTCTGTGTTGTCGGTGGATATGGATTGCCTCCCTAGCCTCACACCCCATGTAAACCAGTCAGGATAATATATACTTAGCTACAGACTATGGGGATACTCTTAGTGTTGTAAATGGGGCAGTTCATTCTTGAGCTCCATGAATATAGGAATGGTGCAAAGTGCAAACAAAAGACTCAATGCATTTCTTCTCCTGCCATTTTAATGCTGGGGTTAATATACGTCATTTTGGGCCAAATGACCCGAAATTTAGGCTATAAAATTTAATGAGCCTTGCTGATTGATAATTGTACACAGTACAATTAATGGCAACAGTGCCTCCTAAAAACAATATGAATCCATACTAGCATTACAGATCAAACTACAAATCTAAGGGTCTGCCTAAACACCACAAGCAACCACAAGCGACCACAAACGACTCTAATAAGCAGTGTATATGGGGCAATGACCTTGTGTGACTCTCAAGACATTGTTTACACATTTATGAATTAAAACAAGCGCAGCAAGTCCTACATATTCACCAGTTATTTCCAGTTAGTCCGGTTTCAAGATTAAAGCAATTCTTGGTCACCATGCTGGATCGTGCTTGCTTGCATTTGAGGCTGAAAAACACCTAGTATACAAGTTTTTTAAGTTGACAATGATAAAATTGCTGTATGCTATAATCTATGAACCAACAACTTCCATAGTTTTATCGCCCTGTCGTCTATGGAGCCGAGGAAGGTATTGAAAACTTCCCCATGCAGACTCCTAGCACCGGTGATCCAACATGGCGGCCAAGAATTGCTTTGACCTTGAAACCAGCGAAATAACTTTTAATAACTCGTAGTAGGAGTTGTTGTGTTTTTTTAAATTCATAAATGTATAAAGATTGTCTCCAGTGCGTCACACAAAGTCGTTGCCCCATATACACTGCTTATCAAAGTCGTTTGTGGTCGTTAGTTGTTTGTGGTCGTTTGTGGTGTTTAGGCAGACCGCAAATCTACATATTAATAGACAACAAATATGTGTTACACTATCATCATGTATAAAGCTTAAGCGGACTTGTGTGAGGGAGTTTTAAGAGTAAGTTTCAAGCCTCTGCCTTTATTCAAGATGATTTCTTAGCTTTATGGACAGTTCAAATGTTATAAAATTTGGTTGCTTTTTCATGGCAGGTGGGGGAGATCATGCCACTGGGTCTATTTTGGACTGGGGTGATCTTAGGCCCCATTCATGATGCAAAAATTCATGCGGATGCATCCGCATTTTGGGCCGATGCGGATAAATTTCTCATCATGAATGCTCCGAAACAGATTTGATGCGGATTTTTCGGGACCACCTTGGAAGGTGGATTTGAAACGGATTTTTTAAATCCGCATTTGCGAATTCATGAATCAAGTCATCATGAACGCAAATGCGGCATGAATCCGCATTGCACCCGGGTAATGCGAGGTTAAAGTTCGCGCCGTGACGCCGGAAACTGTGAAATATGGACACAAAATGTAAACCGTTTGCATGCGGATGATGATCGGATGTACGCACATGCGGATGCATTCGCATTAATTTTTGCATCATGAACGAGGCCTTAGAGTAGTTGACCATTTTTGTTGGAAACCATTTTGAAATGGTCCATTCTTTTTTTATGAATCCATTTTTGGATGACCTCGTCAACACTATTTTCTACTATGGTGATTTTGAAGTATTCTATGGTCTATTTTGCCTTCAGTTGGTGGCATAAGGTGAGTACACTTTGCATGGTGTACCTCTGGAAGAATCCACCTTGTGTAAAGGTTGAAGGCATCATTAAATATTTTTTTAAAACAAAAAATGTACATGACCAAGGAGCTTTTATCAGCTGATAAAAGCTCCTTGACATGACTGTAGATAATTTTAGCATGAATCATTTTGCACGGGGTCAGTATTTCAAGGACTGTTATGAACATTCATTTTATGACCAGAATGATTTTGGAATAGTTCATGTTTAGCTTGCAGTTTTTTTGCAATATTCCTTTTCTACTCTGGGTGATTTTGTAACTTTCGCATGGGGAGGGATAGGAGGGAAATATGCTAGATTCCATTCTTTCAAGAAGAATGCAGTACAGTCAAACCTGCCCAAGCGACAAACTCTTCTCAGCGAACACCTGGCCATTACGACCGCTTTTTCTTAGGCCCGAATTTTTTTTCCAGTGACCTAAGCATTAAGTGACATTTTCTCACCTGGCCAACGCGAGCACGACTGCCAAAAAACAAAAAAATTGAGACCACACAGGACCAAATACCGACCATAACGATAATTTTCAACCTTGCGGTGTCGTCGATTTTTGATGATAACTAGCGCTATTTCGTGCCGAAATCTGGCAGTTTGCATTGGATTTTTACTGCTAGCATGCTATTACGATGTTATGTTTAGAATAAAGACGGCGGCGGCCAATTGGTGGGTCAATGGGGGAAGTCTACTGTAATATGGGAGGAAATTTCGTTGTAAGAAAATCTGTTACTGAAGTTTTTAAACTTTTTGAAGTTTTTTATTGTTGTTATAACATGATTCAACAATTGTAGACGAAGGAATGCAACATGTACATCGCGTACAGACTGAACAATGTACTTCGTTGAAATTTGATTTATAGGAGGTAACGATATATATTTTTAAGAGTAAAGTAGAGTTCCTCTGGCGCAGGTAGGAAGGTCCTGTTCCAATTCGTTCCAATTTCTGTTCATTTAGTAAAATTCACCAGGCTCACTTACGTTTTAGTGTGCGTGTGCATGCCTGACATTAAACACCTTGCTTACTTAATTACTTCTTTGCGTGCGTGTGCTTGCTATTTGCCATTAAACACAACGGAACCCATTTATACTATGCATCGGGCATGTTGTGAGTCGATACTCTTCTCAGCGACCACCTGTCCAAATTGTCTGTGAATGACTGCTTTTGCCTGGTCCCCCGGGTGGTCATCTTGGGCAGGTTTGACTGTATATATTGTGGTTTACCGTAGCCTTATTTCAAAAGCATTCCTATTTACAATCTAACTTAAAACTTTTCCTGACTTTTGAAATTTCTGTGTACATTTTGCCTACCGAGAACAGACATCCTCTTGTGTGGAGTAGAGAGAGGTAATAGGGCTGGAGTTAACCCCAGCAAGCTGGACATTCCCTGCATTCATCGCAGCATGCCGAGTGTGCAGTGCAGAGCTAGTTGATACCATGCCAGTCGGAGAATGGTAGGGACTGGTCCTCAGGGTGGAGTTATGACTTCCTGATAGATTACATATGGAGAAATGACTCACAGAACAAAATGCAGCCATATGAAAAACAATGTATGGGTCTTCACCAACCTTACATGTTATGAATTTTGATCCATGGGGCTGAAATCAAGTTCCTGTGCATTAAGAAGTCATGGTATTTTACCAGCCTGGTTAAAAATGTAATTATAAAGCTTTGGGGAGTGTGCATGATGTGTGGTGAAATGTACACAACACTTAAGGGTGTATGGCATGAAACACGTTTAAGTGTTTCATGGATATTAAGCATTACATTTAACTGTAATGTTTAATATCCATGAATCATGGAATTGCATAATGTTTAAACAGTATCCTTTTCATCATGTGTAACTATTGGCCGTCTGGTATGAGTGTCGATGTGGAAATCGTTGTCTGGAGCCTAAAGTCACCTAATGTGCTAAAGTGACCGTCCTGAATTGCTTCAGGCTCTAGAAATGGCCGGAAGGTCAGGCCGCATAAGAATGCTGTATTTTTATTCATCTGCGCATATTGATATATAGGGGTAATGATGTTATACCTTTCAGGCCAATTGTTTTGAATGATAAATAGCATGCTGATGGTTCTGAATCCTAAACTTTGCAATATGTTTGAAATAAATAAAAGCCAATTCACTGAAAAAAATGCCATCATCTAGTATATGTACACTGTGTTACTAATCATGTGGGAGAAAAATGTATTTCACTCCATACCATAACCTGGTAATGTATGGAGGTGTGGTCTCAATGCTACAGTATATTCTGACCTGAGCAATTCCAACAATGTTCAACTTGGCAATATTGGGAAAACAGAGACCACTTCATAACTAATCTACCCTTTCGAAACCACGGGTTAGACATTGGGTTCACAATTATGTAATGGGTATAGTCACATGGCTGTCATATGGCAAGGTGCCTAAAAAGTACTGCTCAATGTCCTTATGACAACTGTTCGACATGTACATAGGGAATCCGATGTAGAATTTGATTGTTCAGCTGTCTTCTCATACCTGTGCATCTTTTTTCATACCTTTACTAAATTGTAATTCATTTCTTGTTATTCCGGCATCTACATTGAATTGTAGTAAGAAAAAAATTACATCATTTCCTTGCCTTGTTTTGTCCCCATTTTCTGCCCTTATCCTTTTTTTTTTTTTTTTTGTAAATATTGTACCTTTTTTTTTTTTTATTAAAAACATCAACAACAATGGTACATTTGTCAACCACTAAGACTAGTGTTTGTACAGTCGAGTACTATTGCACATGGAGGGATAACATATACTGGTGTGTCTGGACGAATAACATTAACATGCAGTACATGGGCAGTGAAACAGTCAGGGAAGACAAATACATGTAGTACATTTGTCAAATACTGGGAAACCTTAAGGAATATGTACAGTCTGTTATTACACTATGATCAAACATGGAGTAGTCTAACAATAGGTGGGGTTCATGCCAGAATATCAATAGTAAATTTGTACAATCAATCTACATTGGCTGTCAGTCTACTATTGTATATCCGTTCTTCGAAGTCCTTTTTAAAGACATTAAAGAGGTTAGTTATGCATAGGTGTGGGTCTTTTCTATGCCAGATCCAAGTTTTAAAGATTGTCCATTTAGCCACAGTAACAGTAAAGGTTCTATTTTTCTGGTCTTTAGCAGTTATTAAATGATCAATTTTTCCAAATAAAACCTCCTGAAAAGTAATTTTTATGTTGGGCAAGGGTACGTATGTGTTAACTAATTCCCAGAAATTACACAGTCTTTCACATTTAAAGAACATATGTTCATAGTCTTCTATGCTTCCATTGCTACAAAGTGTACATGTTGCATCATATATATGTCCAGTTTCATCTTTGATACCCCATTTGTGCAGATTGTGCGCACATGGTAATATCCGGTGTAATAGTTTGTAGTTTAACTCTGCTAACTTAGTGTCTTTACAGGCTTGTGTGCTTAACCATCTCCAGATATTTTCCCAAGCCAGGGTTTCAGTAGGAAATATGGATTGCCATCTTTTACAGCATGTTGGTTCCTTGGCCTGTGCCTGCACTAATGTATTGTAAAACAATTTGCAGGTGTTCTTGCTTTTCATTTGTTTTGTTGTTTTACCATCAAATATACATGGGGAAATGGTGTTAAGCTCTAATCTTTGATAAGGAATTGGGCCTCTATGGTTTCTTATTGCATTCTTCCATGTAAGAGGTATAGCTTGAAACAGAGTTATATATTCAATAATACCATTAGGTCTTGTGTTTAGGTTAAGCTGAGGGTAGTGATCTAGAGACATGAACCTGTCAAAGGGGAAAATGTCTTTTATGAATATTATGTCTTTATTTATCCAGGTTGGAAAGAAAATTGTTTTACCTTGTGATCTTATATATTTGTTGCACCATATAGTTTCTCCCATTATTTCACTTACACTAGAGGGTTTGTTCTTTCCTCCTCCACCAGCAGAGTGGAAGGCTGATATTACCTGTTTATAAAATGTGGGGAATTTACTCATGTCAGGACCATCTTTATCAGAAGTAAAGTTCATATATATATGTAATAGTAAATTGTCTTGACCAAGGGAGTTTATAAATGTTAAAGCAATAACTTTCCATCTTGCATTGTCATTCGTCACTAATCTTGGTATCCAGGATGCAAGCAGGGCTTGTCTTTGGATATCTAAGTTTGTGAGGCCTAATCCTCCCAACTGAATAGGTTGGCTAACAATATCTCTTTTAATCTTATCTTTTTTACCATTCCACAGGAAAGTAAACATTTCTTTCTTTACAATGTTTATCACCCAAGGTGGGGTAAGAATCATAGACATGTTATAGATTATTTGTGAAAGGGCAAGGGATTTTAAGACAGTAACTTTTCCATATAGAGTCAGGTTTCTACCTTTCCAGATTTGAAGTGTGGTTTTCAGTCTTTCTATCTTTTTCTCCCAGTTTAGCAGTTCACATTCATGGTGTAGGGATGAGTTACAGAAGTAAATACCTAAGGATTTTATAGGTGTCTTTGGCCAAGATATACCCAAGGGGGTGTCTTGTCTGTCAACATAGGATCCAATCCATAAACCTTCACACTTTTTTACATTCAAATTTAGGCTTGACACATTACAGAAATCTTGAATAAGTCTAAAGGCATTTTCCATTGATGTCAGGTCAGATACAAACAAGGTAGTATCATCAGCTACCTGTGAGATTTTAATGTCAACAGTTTCATTAGAATGGGTTTTAACTTTAATTCCTTCCACGTCTTGTGCCTGTCTGATCTTTACAGCCATAATCTCTACTGTGAGGATGAATAGAAGAGCAGATATGGGACAGCCTTGGCGTATGCCTTTCTCTAAGGGAAAGAAATCAGATAACCATCCTCTATTACTGATGGTGCTGCTAATGTCATTATACATGCATTTTATTGCACTGATAAACGAGGGGCCAAAGTTAAATTTTTCTAGAACCTTCCACATAAATTTTCTATTCAAAGTGTCAAAAGCTTTAGTAAAATCCAGGAAGATTACTGCTCCAGGGATATTTTGGGTTTTAGCATATTCAATAACATCATTAATCAGTCTTACATTTTGTCCAATGAATCTACCCTTGATATAAGCTGTTTGGTTCTGCCCTTATCCTACCACATATTCTGATAAAATTTTCCAACACCATTGTACCTGATACAAAGTAGCAGCACAAATAGTGGAAGAACCATCCTCACCCGCCCCAAGAAAGGCCAAGATTACAGCAGAATGATCCTGGCTTTTAAACGTACATATTGATGCCAATATCTAACGCTAGGTCACCTTTATCCGTTGAGTTACCTATATCCGTTGTTTTTAAAAACAGGGTATTTGGGGATATCATGTGACGGACATTAGTTTAAAATTGCAATATTTTAAGGATATTGCAGTTTAAAACTATCACATGTCGACTTGATGTGCCTATGTACCCTGCATTTAAAAGCAACGGATATAGGTTACCCAACGAAAAAAGGTGAATTAGTGTTACCTGTACATACCAACACAACATCAGCATAACACAAGGGGCAGCATGAAACAACAGTACACACAATAGACTAGGTCCAAACCAAGTACATAAACACCTAAAAAGTTGGTCGACGACAAAAATATAGGCCTGGAGTAATTTTTGAAACTATTACATTCACTTTGATAATAACAACAGTTACAGCTACCGCGAAAAAAAGAACTTATATCATTTCACAATTACCCTCCAGTCACAGAGTAAAAAAAGAGGATTGCTGATGAAACAGGTCTTGTTCCATACAATGTGACAGTGCTGCTATCCTGACCAGCATATAATTATATATATAGTAATTTGAACATGGGCCTAGCAGAAGCAGGAAACTGCTTCTCTAGTTAGAGACACTGGGAAAGAGCATTATATCAAGGCAATGAAGGACAGAATATCCTACCTTGACCTTGGAATGTTTATGGACAATGATTTTGTTTGAATGTCTTGGATTTGATGTTCTTTCAATGAGAACCATCGTTTCCTTATTCCTTCACCAGAAATGAACTACAAACTGTAGAGGTACATGTACATTGTGTATATAGGGAGACAAGTTTCCATAGATTCTGTTGTTTGACTTAAACTTTCATAGTACACATTGTGAGGTCCTGGGCTTGAATCCTGTCATGCTAGCAATCTTGTGTCCTTGGGAAAGGCACTAAACATAACATTTCTCCCTCCACCCAGGTATAAAAATGGGTATTAGACTTTGGTTGGGGAATTAAAGGCAGTGAAAGGAGAGGGATGGACCCGCCTTTCGATACCGTGCCCTTAGACAGTGAACAACAACCCACTGCCCCTACGGCCTCAAAAAGTTTTTTTTACTGATAATTTGTCGGAAAAGGTGCACAATGTCACACACATGTTACTATTAAGGCAAAATCAAATGAGACAGTAACTGTGATTGTTTCTTAAAGAATGTGTGATATGAGCAAAGGGTGTTAGTTTGAAAGTCAGGCAGAATATGTCAATAAATTACCCTCATAGTTAGTATTGGCCCAAAGTGCTTGCCATGGTTGGTATCCATAATGCCATTGTGAGTAATATGGCCACATGTTGTTGGTATTGTTGCAGTAAGGACCATAACCTCCTGGATAATGTGGAAAACAGAACAGGATGAAATACAAAATTTATAGCATTAGATTGGTAAATTATTGTGATTTCTTTTCCAACCGGCATCTGCTAGAAAAATAGAAACAGACTGATAGTAAATAGTTAGAAATTACCTCTAATTGATCAAGGAAATGTTTCCTGCAGCTTTTTGTAAAACCTGAATTGATATGAGAAAATTTTGAATTATCTTATTTGGTACTGACCACCATTGGGCTCTAGCAACATAAAATTTAAACACCAAGAAAAAAGCAATCTAGCTTAGCAATTATAATAAATAACAACAGCAGTCTAACAAAATTAGAAAACCTAATATAAAGCAGCATTATTATTAAATCAACCATGATTAACAGATTCATAAATTAAATTGATATGAATACAGTTCTAATCAAATATAATTAAAAAAAATCTGGTATACGAGATTGATGATATTAAGTAATAAAACAGTAAAAAAGTTCTTTGCCAGTTGTAACGCGGAAGGTGAAGGGTTCATGAACCGTATGAATGCATTCCTTATTCAAATATGGTCTCTAGATGAATGTGTTAAAAGTTCATTGATCAAAACTTGACCACTCTTTGCAACTAGTGATGGAGTGCCGTGGGTTTGAGCGCGTAAAAAAGCGTAGCATCTATTAGGGCGGGTCCCGTTAAGTTCCAAAGAATCACCAGGAAAGTCTTAAACAGAGGCCAAACCTGCATACCTACTTTGATAAATGCCCCGAGTTTCTTCCTTCTTCCACTGAGAAGACATAACTTTTTTCAAAGAATTATGCCACTAACTCTTCTTTTGATGACT
>NC_049997.1:2040931-2047788 GCF_000003815.2 Branchiostoma floridae | reverse complement strand
GTGCTCAAACTGAATACTTTTCTGAGAAATATCAAAGTTACAGCTTGGGATGTTACAAAACTCATTAAGGATCTTGATGCTAACAAGGCGACTGGAAAAGAGAATATTCCAGTCGTTGTTCTTAAAAACATGTCAACTGAATCATCTCTTATCCTGGCCAAGCTTTTCCATCGTTGCTTTCCATGAATATCAACAGTCTGTCCTGCGCCACTGGGTTATCACGATGGTCAAATTTGACCCAAAAGTTTCCATTCGAACCCAGAGTATCGGGTTACCGGGGCTCCCGCGCGGTCCCCGCGGAGGGCTGACGGTGACTGAAACATCTTCTAAAATATCGTGATAGTTTGAAAAACAACCTCTCGCACGTGCCTCGTCGAGATTAAATGAAAACTGGCAGTGTGTACACGTCAAATCTTACCGTGTACGTGTGCTGCACAGTTTAGTCTCAATGTTTTCTGAAATGTGCATAGTTGGTTGATTTAGAAAGGGTGTTTGGTGGACCAAAAAAACAAATACCATATTTAGATTGGTCCTAAATTTGACTGAAAATCCAAATCTTTTATATCATGTAGGTAATGATATTAAGATCAAACTTTCTGTCTTAGGGATTTTTCAACTTCTACTTAAAACTATTTTTATAGCCAAGATAAGGTCGAAAAATCGTCATTTTTTCAAATTTTCACACTCAAAGACAAGTAATTCAAAATTGCCTCCATGTTTCAAAAATCCCTAAGACACAAAGTTGGAGATATTAATTGCCGACAATATAAGTCCTGAAAGGGTTGATTTGCACGCGTTTTGCAAGCGATTTAAATACCATGTTTGGTCCTATGTCGAGTCGCACTGATAGTGACATAGAGTAATTGATACCGCCGTAAACAAGTGTTGTAACATTCAAGGTCACCAATAATGACGCCGGCAGCTTTGTTACATGTCACATGTTCCAAACTAAGCGGCAGCAAAACTAAGTTTGCGAAATAATGGTTTATATTGGTGAAAATGTTTGTTTTTCTTCTGACGCACGGCACCCGGGAAAATGAGAGCGTTTCTGCGTGTTTACTGTAACAACCTGCGGGTGACCTCGGATGACCCCAAATAGAACGCCCTTTCTGTTCGATCACGCCAGCGTTCTGTTCGAAGGAACATGATTCATGTTCTAAATCCCCACATAGAAGTCTGGAAATTTTGGGGCCAAATTTTACCACCGTGTATGCAATGAGTTAGTGACGTCACTGCCTTGACTGTCAGGGATCCCATGATCGCTGTCTTCCATCATGTCTGTGTTTGGGTGAACATCATGGAATAAACGCCTCTTCCAATCAAGTTGCACCGGCTGCTATGATTCACTATCTCGCATCCTCTTGTCAATGTTGGCGCTGTTTTCAAGAATGCTGGGGAATGGTTATTTCCATCCCGGTACGGACCAATAGAGTTAATTCCAGTTGTGGCGGCCATGTTGGATTTCCGGGGTCATCCGGGGTCATGGCACCAGAACGAGACTGCAGGTGGTGCCAGCTGGGCATTCTACTATATAGGCTGTATTGCAGACATAAGTATACCATCTTCAGGAGTGCATTTCACCCCTCTAAGGTTAACAACTGCACAATATATGCCTGTTATCTATAGAAAATATTGTTTGGGACATTTGAATTTGATTTTGGTGATATTTTTTTATCAATTTTTCAAATTTTTTTATGGGTGACGTGAGAACAGTTAATGTCAGTGTTTATATCATCCATGATTGCTTTGTATTGGTAACTGTGATATAGTAGGTTTACTATTGGGATTAAACCCTACAAATACACAAAATGTGGGGATGACATATTTGTGGGTAGAAATTTAAAAGACATTTGGCAGTTGTTCTGATGATTTCATGATGCCAAGATCTGTTCTACAAACTACGCTCTATGGGAATGTCATGCCGGGTGTGCTCCTTAAATTGGTGATAGAACTTAGTAATACGTAGTTTAATGAACATTGTTTGCAGCATCTGGGAAAATTCTGTCACATTTCTGTGACCCACACTGATCTGAAACTGGCATGAAGCCCGGTTTTTAGAGTAAAGTGAGTGTCGACTCTAGCCTGAGTATCGTAGTTGGTGGTTACTAGTCTTTTCGTCCCCTAGACCATTCGTCCCCGGGGATCCCCTGGATGTTTTGTCCTCGGATGATGCTTGTCTATGCAACAAGTTATTGTCAAGTCACAAAATTTCTATAAGAGTTTTTATCAAACTTCTAATAAACAAAGTACATTTTTGATTTGTTTAGTCTTCCACTTCCAATAACCGGCACAAAACGGACGAGTAAGAAATTTTCATGCCGCCGGGTCCGCCATCTTGGATGTTTGCGCGTGTTGCAAAGCGCTCGTGCGCACCTTTTACCGAGTTTGTCTGAGTAAATAAGCAAACTTATAGGAAACTTTAACAACATAATCGACTGTGTGCACATTTTGAAAAACTTTAGGATATTCATGTTGGTGAATTCATGAATTACATTGTAGTCATGTATGACACCGTCCAGCGGAGGAATGAGCAACTATTTTCCCGATATAAGCGGTCGGAAAATGAGTTTTCAAAGTAGTAGAAAATGCTTTCAAAGTATAAGATTTAATCACTACGGAATAGGACGTGATAAAATTTCTTATAAGTTGCCTTTTGGGGGTTAAACACTGTAACATGACGAGGACGAAAGAACCATGACGAGGACGAAACATCCAAAACGGGGACAAAAGGACTAGGGGACGAAAGATCTAGGGGACGAAAAGACCTGATACCGTAGTTGGTTACCGAGGCTCTCATACTCATCCCTCTGGTTTGTGAGGGGTGAGTATGGGAGCCCCAATAAGCTACCTAGGATGACACTCAGGCTACAACCCCTCCTCCGCTGGCACTTATAATCAAAGTTATGTTTTTTTTTCACCTTGGCATTGAAAAATTGCCCAAACAACAGTAAACAATCTGCTACATTTCATCCCACAACAATGTTATGCAACATGTGGACATTTTTTTTACGGGGTATGTTGTTTAAACTAAAATGAAACAATAAAAACACCGTCTCAGATAAATTGGGAAACAAGTAAAGGAGCACACCCAGTACATACACCTTCTCCCCATTGAGTGCCGCAGGACTTTCCCATAGAGTGTAGTTTGCAGAACGGTTCTTGGCATCGAGAAATCATCAGAATAACAGCCAAATGTCTTCTAAATTTCTTCCCAAAGGTCTGTCAGTCCGATATTTTCATGTTTTTGTAGGGTTTAATCACAGTTACCGATACACAACGTACATCCGATGGAGGATATAAACACTGACATTAATTGTTCTCAGGTCACCCGATAAAAAAATGTGATAAATTGATAAAAAAAAAATATTACCAAAATCAAGTTCAAATTTCCAAAACAATATTTTCTATAGATAACAGGCATATATTGTGCAGTTTGTTACCTTAGAGGGGTGAAATGCACTCCCGAAGATGGCATACTTATGTCTGCAATACAGACTATATAGTAGAATGCCCAGCTGGCACCATCTGCAGTCTCGTTCTGGTGCCATGACCCCGGATGACCCCAGAAATCCAACATGGCCGCCACAACTGGAATTAACTCTAAGTTTTCTTTGTATCATTAGTAAACTCTTCAAGTCCTTCATCAACAAGGCAGTACTCACCAATCTTGAAAGCAACAAACTCCTAAGCGACAAACAGATTACATTTTTTTTTATCTTCTAGGTTCACGGCAGATGTTCTGTCATAACCCATTGAATAAGTACAGCCCTTGATGGTGCCTTTGTGTCAAGAGAAGTTGTCTTAGATATATCAAAAGCCTTTGACAAGGTATGGCATACTCAGAGAAGTTTGCTGCACAAACTTGCCAACTATGGTATTTCTGCCATTAGGTTCTTTCAATAAAATCTTCCTTGTCCTCCAGATCTCTGAAGGTTGTTTTAAACGGTCAAGCATCAGAATCTCATAGCATCCATCCTCGGTCCAACACTATTTTTAATCCACATAAATGATCTGCCTGATCATAATTATAATCAGATCATTAGTCGACATTAACGCTGATGACACCTCAGTATATGGCCACACATCCAGGAGATGTACAAAATGTAGTTACCACTCCCTTGCAGCCAATCTCTCTAGCTGCTGAACATGACCATACGGTTCTGTGGGGTATTATAAGTCGCTTGTGACCTTCAACCCTTCAAAAACAAACCTCCTTTTGTTTCATCACAAGAGATCTGACCCGAACCTTCCACCTGTCCAAATGAGTACTAGTGGGGCCCTACTTAAAGAAGCCCCATGCTTTGAATGACTTTTGGGCCTAAAATTTACCCCTGATCTTAAGTGGATTTGTTACATCCAATCTGATGCCAAGGAAGCTGGGAAAGTGGTGGGCTTCTTGTATCACACCAGAAAATATCTGACTCCATCTGCCATTCTGTAACATCTATTACCATAATACCGCCGACTTTACTGCGAGTTCGCAAGCGATATTAATTTGACAAATGATCAACACGTCATTTTCTCCAGTTACATGTTGCTGGTACAGCTTACCTTTGCCACTTGTATGCTATATCTTTTTTTGTCTCTCTTGTCGTGCTAACAACGTAATATCGTAATTGTATCACACCACGGAATTACACGGAGAACGGGTGCCTGGTTGGGAGGGGGTCAATAATACCGTCAGGTATAAACATGGCACAGTTAACTGCCGCTATGTACCTTAAGTTTATACATCCTCTGTTGTTCCTTTCATTCCTGTTAGTAATTGCAGAAAAGAAAAACATGCATGAGCATACTAAAAAATCATGAGAAAAAAATACTATCACGAATTTTCATTTAATTTTGGTCCATCACAACCGCTATGACGTAATACTTTGACCCATTCAGCCGTAGATCCGGGCGATAATGCAATGGTTCTTCACACTTTTATACGAGTTGTAAGTCACCAACAGAAATTCAAGATTGCTGTTGAATCATGCTCGTCTTGTGCCGTGAGCACGTGTGATTATTATCTACAAATCTGGCGATGAACTTGACAGTGTGTTTGTTCCACGACGAGCTTGCAATTGCCTGCCCCGAATAAGGAACTGAAACCTTTGGCCTTGTTGTCTTCGAATGCTAACCGTTATCAAAGCTTTTTTTAAAAATGTGTTGAACACGTGGATGTCTGAAGTATGCATACCTCGAAAATTACTGTTGCTGCACAAGTAGATCTTCTTAAATTCGTCGCCGATTTATTTGGCGATATTATGATTTGTGTTTTTTTTTTAATAATAAATGTTATCTTTATAAGAGTCAGGTAAGGTCAAAAATGGAATACTGCTGTCACATTTGGGCTAGAGCTTCACAGTACTTCCTGACCTGTCTCAACAAAGTACAAAACCACTTGAGGAATTATGTTGGAAGTGTCTTGTTTGCTACTTTACAATTCACTACTTTACAACCCATCTCAAATGCATAATGTAGCAAGTTATCCATTATTCTGTCGCTACTTCCATGGTAAAAACTGGCATCCTGAGTAAATAATAAAAAAAAAAACTAATAGCAAATGTTAATGCCACTTATTGCATACTATGTCAAAGTTGATGATCTGTTGCAGCTCCACATAGCAATGAGAGTAAATAGTTCACATTTGAGAGGTAAGCTGACTACAACTTCCTTGTTTAATACTGCGGGACAACAGTACCCTCGGTAAATACTAGCTGCAGTGTGGAACGGGACTAGTGAGGAAGATGACAGATACATTGTAGACACTGAAAGGTGTGATTGTACATACATGTAGTACATGACAATGTATATTGCTTGTGAATGAAGAGCCTTGTTATTCAAAATTCAGAACTCTTAGGTTATCAGTGCAATCAAAACTTAAACAAAATTAAGCTATGATTTGAAATTTGCTTGTCAAAATGCATATTATCAACATTTCAGAAGATTTATTCTCTATGTGGCAAGAATATGAACTAATCATAATTCTTATAGTACATTGTATCTGCAACAGCTGGAAAATGACTTTTAAAAGAATAAATTACCTGACAGGATAAAACTTCTATTGTTCTGAAAACACTATTATGATAGATATTAGCCAGCATTACCTGTGGGGGAGGCAACAGAGGATTGCAAAGGGGAGGCATCCATGTTGGGGGAGGAGGGCTGTGTATCCATGATGATAGACAAGTGGGAGCCAGACTCCATGCCAACCATTGAGCTTTGTATATTGGGAAGAGCAGGGTCATCCAGGTCCTTAGACACTGTGGACAGATGGTAAAAAAAACAGTCATTATATTAGTTGAAACTTGAATAATTATTTGCTAGAAAATTTTAGAACCTTCACATAAAACCTAACACAAAGTGTCAATGAAGTTGTCTTATGGATATTTTCAGAAAAGAAAAAAGGGGTAAAAGGAAAGTCAAGCAAAATATGCCATGCTAACGTTTGCCAACTAAACAACATCTGGTATACAAACCTTGGAGTGCAACCACCTGGCACAGGCAACCACCTACATGTATGATTACATTCCACATTGAAACAGTCCCGTTCTTCTGCTAAGCAACCAGCTGTCTAACCAAATGAGCAAACACTTTTTGTCGTCCCCAGAGAACATTCCCATTCAATTTAACAACCAAAATTGATTGACAGCAGCATCCAGCCCAGCAGCAGCCATTTTACTTTTAGATCAAGAATTTCTGCACTAAAAAAAGCACTAGCCTAGTAACTAATGATACGATTTTTAAGACTTTATATCCGTACACAAAAATAAAGCGCTTACCAACAAGCTTTCGATCAGTCCTCTGATCCTTCTCAAGTTGTAATGACCCAAGACCTAAGTCGCACTTCCGGAACGGAAGTGTGACGTCAC
>NC_049997.1:2025822-2040831 GCF_000003815.2 Branchiostoma floridae | reverse complement strand
GATTCATAGCATATTTGTTTGAAAATAAAAGGTGTCTGTGTCTCTGTTAAATATAAACTGCTCACCCATGCTTCTAGAGAAGTGTCGATTGTCAACAATGTTGATATCACTAGAAACGTTAGTGGCTTATTAATTGTTTCCCTCGGCCAATTTCTGCTTCTTTTGGGCATTGAGACTTCAAACCTACGTCAGTAGAGAAATGAAGTTACGTGCATAATTTTTTTCTGAAAAATACAGAGAAACAACAAATAAAATTGGTGTGGCTTTACAATTCACTAAAACACGGCAGCTGGTTCAGAACCAGACATCGAGGCTTGCAAAATGATACTGATGAAGCATTGAAGCCATGTTCGATGGAGGAGTGACAGTGGGCTACCCGCCTTCTAGCTCCTGACCGCGGAGGCACTACAGTCTCTGTGGTTCAGGTAAATTCAGGTTAATTAATGACATGCAAACAGTTGTGGTGATTCACCGTGATTACGTACAATTTCATGTGTTAACTACTGTCACAGATGAACTTACATTCAAGCCTAGTAACTATTTAACAGGCAGCTTGAAGTGTTTCTGACACTTATTACATTGAATTTGTCTGAATATAGTCAATGGCACTGTAAATGCAGAAATGTTCACAGTATTTTTATGTTTGCAGTTTTCGCATTGGCCACACCGCAAACTTAAAAGCAACGCAAACATTTTTCCATCATTTGTAATTTTTGACTACAGTCTAAGGTGCTACCGCAAACTTAAAACCACCGCAAACAGTCGCAAAAATAAATCCCCGCAAACTCTAATTACTTTTACAGTAGTAGATATACTCCCTATCATAGAAGTTTGTACCATATATACACACACCCTTCTGATACTATTAAACGTCAAACTGTAAAAAGATTGTACTTCCAGCTCTTTATAGCTGACTGTAATTGAATTAAATGAAATTTTCGATGACGTCACATTGACCACAGTAGCTGATTCGAAAATCTGACACTGCAGCTTGTGGAAATCATACTTTCGTCGGGGATGCAAACAAAACAAAATTTTGTAATATCTTACATGAAATTGTACGTAATCACGGTGAATCACCACAACTGTTTGCATGTCATTAATTAACCTGAATTTACCTGAACCACAGAGACTGTAGTGCCTCCGCGGTCAGGAGCTAGAAGGCGGGTAGCCCACTGTCACTCCTCCATCGAACATGGCTTCAATGCTTCATCAGTATCATTTTGCAAGCCTCGATGTCTGGTTCTGAACCAGCTGCCGTGTTTTAGTGAATTGTAAAGCCACACCAATTTTATTTGTTGTTTCTCTGTATTTTTCAGAAAAAAATTATGCACGTAACTTCATTTCTCTACTGACGTAGGTTTGAAGTCTCAATGCCCAAAAGAAGCAGAAATTGGCCGAGGGAAACAATTAAAAAGCCACTAACGTTTCTAGTGATATCAACATTGTTGACAATCGACACTTCTCTAGAAGCATGGGTGAGCAGTTTATATTAAACAGAGACACAGACACCTTTTATTTTCAAACAAAATATGCTATGAATCCATGCAAATGTATTTTAGATGTTTCCTATGAGGCTTGAATATAGAGTAAAATTACAACACACAGATTGAACATTTCTACCTAAATTACAAGACTATCCCAATGACCCGTTTGACCTCGAGGACGCCATAGTTCAATTTTCGTCAGCATCAAAACAAAACTCAAAACACGTAGGTTTTACTGGTATTTCTCGGCGGTTATTATAAAAAATCAACGTTGATACAAAATTGAAAACGATGCTGACGTTTTCAGCAATAATTTGGCCGTCAAAGCATGGGCCAATTTTACCAGGACTTTCAGCTATGTTGCTTTACCGAGAAATAGTGAATAGTGTGCAAAAATCCAGGGCAAATACGGACAGGAAAACCTAAACTTTCAACATTTAGGGGGCTCTGCATGGTAGCAAAGTCAAAAGTTTGAAGACAAATTAAAAACTTACCATACAACTTAGCACGTACAGCTACAGGAATTGAGGACCATAGTTAATTTGAGAAAGGAGAGGCAGTGAAATTTTGTCAAAGCGAGGTGTGGCCATCATTTTGAAGAGGGAAAAGAGGAAAGGGAAAAAAAAGGTCTGGAAATCCAAGAAAAAACAAATAGAATTGGTGTGGCCTAATTAAAGTAATAAACAACGTTTAATTCAATTACCTGGTGGTAGGAATCAAGAGCTGGAAGTATGATCTTGGATGGTTTTATGTTCACTCACATCAGGAGAGTAGACATAAGAGTTTTCTTTTTCACAACCAGTTTATCTCACCTGCGGACGTTTCGATGTCTGTCAGACATCTTCCTCAGAGCTAACGGGAGTTCTGCTTCTTGCCGCTATATGTAGCCAATGTAGGTGGCGCTTTTGCGGCAAGAACACTTTCGCAAACGTGGCTCAGCTTGTACCCCCCTTGTCCCGGTTCATCACTGTTTCTTTAATCCA
The DNA here is from genome assembly GCF_000003815.2 of Branchiostoma floridae. Lineage (NCBI taxonomy): Eukaryota > Metazoa > Chordata > Leptocardii > Amphioxiformes > Branchiostomatidae > Branchiostoma > Branchiostoma floridae. The sequence goes on along the minus strand of NC_049997.1, from coordinate 2,038,361 downwards.
CATTTGGGATAGCGTTCTTGGAGCAGAAGTGCCACCTACATCGGCTACATATAGCGGCAAGAAGCAGAACTCCTGTTAGAAGCTCTGAGGAAGATGTCAGACAGACATCAAAACATCAGCAGGTGAGATAAACTGGTTGTGAAAGAGAAAACTCTTATGTCTTATGTTCTACCAACCTGATTAAATTATTTTTGGAAGATCAGGAGAGTGTATATTTGGTGCAAATGTCTGTGTTCATTGAATGATAGATACTTCTATTATTAAAAGAAGATTGTTGTATTCTCAGACTGGTGGCATAAACAATTTCAGGGTGACCTGTCAGTCTTTAAGTTCTCAAACAGTCTTTACAATCACTGTCAAAGTGAAGAAAAATACTGATTACAAAGTAAGGCCCCCTTTTCTATTACGTTTCTATTTTGAACAGCGCTTGTCTGATAATAATGGTCACCGCCATGTTTTCAATTATATAGGAATTTAGCTTTTTTAGATTGAGACAATTTTAAAACGTGTAGAAGGAAAGGCTATGCCTTCCTTGTTGAAACCAATATAAATTCCTGTAATAACCTTAATATAGCAAACAGCAAATGAACTTGTCTGACAGGGGTTTGGCTATGACTGTACTGCACACTAAACACACAGAAGCAGCACTGATTTTAATCATCAAAAGCACAGTTTTTACCTTCAGCATGAAGTTACCTTTTGGTAGCATTTGTATGTACAAATGTAGCACTGTTTATGGTTAAGTTTATGGTTTGTATAATATGTTGTTTTTATTTGTTGGTGAAAGCTGCTATGGTGCCCAAACTCACAGAATTTGCTCTCTGCCCCAAAGCCACTAAAAAATCACGAACACAGCATGTCTAGAACATGAGATAAAAAATGGTTCCGCCGCAGTAACTTAGCAAGCTGCTAGGGGCCCATTATCGAAATTGACCTTTGTTTTCTTGACCCTACCCACCTACCAAATATCATCAGGATACATCCAAGGCTTCTCGAGTTATGCTATTAACAGACAGATAGACTTACAAGCCTAAAACATAACCTACCATTTCTGGCAAAGGTAATGAATGTTAGATGAATTTTCATGAATTTGTAGTTACTGTAACAGTTGATAACTAGAGTTCCACGAACACATACCTTTGCCAAATAAACCAGATTTGTTATGTAGAATGATGTCTGCAGACAAATGCGTTACTCATTTCATTTTCTTTATAATTATATGCCTGGAGTTGGCATCATTCGTAGCTTGGGAAAATGACAGCTCAGAGACGACGGTATTCTACCGGTTTCGACTTTAATTTGTCTTTCTCAAGAATGACAGAGATCGGACCACTCCTATATGCTTGGAGTTGGTTTATGAAATTTCGACATTGACTATGCAAAATAGATCCCTAGTTACAATTAATTGATATCAAATTGTATCAAGCTATCTAAGCTATCAGCATACAAAAAATCATCATGATCCTTTGATCTATTCTTGACTAGTCTTATTCTCTTTCAAAGTCTTACTTTCTTTCCTCTTTTTTAGTTACATATGTGACAACTTTGATGAAAGTACTACATTGTGTATAATGGAATGCAGTGGATTTATGACCTTTTCCTAATCAATTATGCAAATTAACTGTTAATTTGCATAATAAGTTTTACATTCATGTCTGCACTGTCTGTAGCTGCCACACATCAACATATGATTCATGCGAACAATTGATTGATTGATTGATTGATTATATAAGTCTTCACTAAGACTATCTAACGGAAGGTGCCGTAAATTCGGACATAAATTAATGAGTTCGACATCGTATTGTAGCAGTGTCAGTTGTCTGAAAACTATTGCGTTTTGACTAGTGATAAATGAGTGTGGTGGTGTTTGGGAATTTTCTGTTCAAGAGTTTATTTTACATCGTCTGTGCACGATTTACACCATGAATCTCGGCCGGTAAACCAGAAAATTGTTGTTATAAATAATTGCGTTCCATTCTAAATAGGGTACCCTAACTTTGGATTACAAATACCTCTGTCTCTCTTTGACTCATTGGATCGATTTTAAGAAAACAGAAAGAAGAATTTTGTGTCAACTAACTTCAGCTTTCCCTGGTTTAATCTCCAAGCAGATCCTACAATGGCATAAAATAGTACCAAACTGGCCAAGGAGTGTAGTCAGCCAAGAGGTGTCCATTTGCCATGTAGCCAAACACACTCCTAGGCCAGCTTCACTCCTCTGCCAGCTTTTGATACTATCTTATGCTACCGTAGGATCTGCTTGGAGATTATCCCTGGTTCTAATTTTTGGACCGTGCGTAAGTTTCCGCCAATGCGAGGCCCGTTGTAACTTAGCGATTGTTTACGCCGCTTGTTGCATTCCAAGTCACTTCAATGCTGACGATCAGTTGCTTCGTTTGGCGATGAGAGTAAATACTTCATTTCACACCCATGGATCTTGAGTATGAGACTCAGTGCACAAAATGCCACAAATTTGTTACAAGAATGCCGAAAGTGTCAGCAGGCATGGTAACACAGGAAACAGATATGCTGACCTCCGCACGGCACCGTATGTGATCTCAAAGTATGCGGCAAATCCCTCCATTAGTTCAGTGCAAAGTCATTAATATATTTGAACCGCAATTTTTTTGGACTGCTAGTTGTATTTTACTTGGTTTATTTTTGGGCAAGCAAGGAGAAATTCACTTTCAATTATGTTCGTGTTATGGTGCATTCAGCGATTTGCATATTGTAAGATCAGGCGGGCCGCGCGCTTACTTCAAAGCCTGTTGCGAACTTCATGTGAATCTAAGGTTTCATGCACTATGATGCAGACATGAGTTTGCTACATTAATGATCCAGTCGCGTCGTGTTTCGTCAGCTGGTCACTGAGATTTTTCAAACTCAAGTTTATACGACGTGTACAAGCTGTAGATTAAATGCAATTTTACTGATTTGCGAGCCCTACTTGACTTCTGTACAGCGCGACCAGAGGTGCCTGCACTGTTGTAGGTACATTTCGAACATTGATCAACAGATGTGACCGTGACGTACATTGTAACTTGGGGAGGGCATTCGACGCCACGATTACTTCGTAATTTCAGGTCAGTTTGATTGACAGATTGACAAACTCCCCAATACCCAAGTTATTAGTGTTTTACATAGCTTTATGTCCCATGTCTAAAACAACTAAATTTGTATGATGATTGTTGAGTAAGTTAAATGTAAGAAGCGCCACTACACAGTGACCTTGTTTTGAACGTAGCCATTTTAAATGCTCAAATTCCTTGGTTACGCATTATTGTACACAAAACAGTGTTTCATCCAGACGACAGCTCTGTGCATTACCTTGGGTTCTTCGCGATTTTATTCAGCACTATTGATGAAGACAAACATGCCTCATTTCTGCAAAGAGACAATCAAAAATTAATCCGAAGTTACAGCACATCCGAAGTTACAGCACCCTCCGTTACATGCCAAAAATCATGACGATCCGTCAACACGTTCATATTTTCTAATTATGCAAATGAGATCATCATTTGCATGATAAGATGTATTGACATTTCTCTCTTTCTCAGCTACATATGTGACAAGTTTTAAAGACATATCATGAATGTAGTGAATTTATAAAATATCCTCATTAATTATGCAAATTAGCTGTTGATTTACATAATTGGTATCTCATTATGTAGGTCTTCTCTTATGCTACCTACACACCAAAAAGCATGATGATCCGTCAACATGTTCAAATTTTCTCATTAATTATGGAAATGATGTCATCATTTGCATAATTGATATCTATCGACATTTCACTCCTTCCCAGCTACATATGTGACAAGTTTGAAAGTCCTATCACGGAATGCAGTGGACTTATAAAATTTCCTCATTAATTATGCAAATTAGCTGTTGATTTGCATAATTAGTTTCCCATTATGTAAGTCATCACTCATTCTATCTACATACCAAAAATCATGACGATCCGTCAACACGTTGTGGAGTTATTCTTGTCCAAAGTTTGAAAGGAAAACGGCGCCTGCAGTTCCAAAAAAAGCCGCTAGGGAGCCCAAACTCACAGCACTTACTCTCTGTCCTGAGGGCTATCTACCACTTAAAAATTATGACCACAGCATGTCCAGAACACGAGATATGAAAAATTGAGGTTCTGCTGCAGTACCTTAGCAAGCTGCTAGGGGGCCCATTATCAAACTTGACCTTCGTTTTCCCGACCCCTACCCACCTACCAAATATCATCAGGATCCATCCAAGGCTTCTCGAGTTATGCTGTTGACACACAGACACACACACAGACACACAAACACGCCCAAAACATAACCTTTAATAGCCATTCTGGCAAAGGTAGAAAGCAACATAGTTGTATGTCAATAAAGGGTGTAGTTCAAGGAGTAGTCCAAGGGAGGTGTTCCTCAGAGAGAGTGACAATGCCCTGCTATGAGAGTGAGAGTAAGAGCGTACATACATGTAGTCAATTGTGAACTGTTGTGCTTTTATGAGTCTTCATGAATGCTGACTTTATTTTCACAGAGCATACCTGAGGCTTTTTCTCCTTTCATGTCTTGAAGAAGCTGGGAGGAGTGTTCACTAGCCTGAAGACTCTCTACCAAGTACATCACATAGTCATCAAACATCAGGTGCAGCAGGTGGAATGAACCTATAAGACCAAACATCGAATGGTCATTGGAAGCAGCATCTGATTCAATAGACAAACATCAAGTGATACAAGGTAGAACAAGCTGGAGTGTACATTTCTAACACTTAAGGTACTATATCAGGGTGGCTGAGCAAAATTTCAAAATGATATTTTCCAAAAAATAACTATCAATGTTATTTTCTATGTAGTTCTATTTTCACAATCTAACATACTTTCCCATCAAATGTTCCTTTTTGTCTGTCAAAATTCAAGGTCAAAGTAGCTGTCTCAAATTGCGCAAAAATTTCAAACTCATCATAACTTTTCAAAATATCATTGGATAGGTCTTAGTAAAACAAATAGAATGGTTTTTATTTCAACAAAATCGGACATACCGTTAGAGAGTTATGGCCATTCAAAGGCCTGAAAATTATGCATAATTTCTCTTGATCAGCTAATCAAATATGCAAGATTACAACATATCTGTACTCATACAAGATACAAGAAAAAAAACTTGGTGTACAGGGGTTTTATGATATGTTGATTTGAAATATTGTCCTGAAATTTATACATCTAGTTCAGAAATGATGAATATTCCTGAATCATTGAGTTCCAGGGGTAATAAAATCAGAGTCCACTTATTAAATGGGCGTGGCCTAAAGTAGTTGATGACGTCATTGTGACATCATACCAATTTGCATAAATTATCTTTATGCGTTAGGGTACTACCTTAGAAAAAATCAAGGTCCATACATTATCTAAGATGGTAATTTTAGAAGACCAAAAACACCCCCCAAAACTCCTCAGACACCCTGAAATCCTACCTTAACACTACAGCAATTGGACATCAAGCAGCTAATGATTTAAACAATCATACAACAGTTTTAGCTCATAAGTTTTGAAAATAACTGATTGAATAGACTCCAGGACCTAAAAAAATTCACTAATCTAAAATAAAGCTCCAACTCCAATCAGACAATGGGAATGATTATGTATCTAGAACTGTATGTCTTGAAGCACTGTTTGGGATAGCCCCTACCGGAATATTATATTAATTATAAGCACCAAATAAGTGCTTAATTTGTTCCACTGTTTTGGATGTACGCCATACCAAATTTCTGGTTATTTGTCTGTCATGTTATTATTCAATCAATCATGCATGTCAGTGTGTCTGTACAGAGTCTGTGTTTCTGCATATAATCTGCATATAAAAAAGTATAGTAAGCAATTGAAGGATTGCAGCCATTTTTGGCCATTTGAGTGCATCTTGAAAAAAGTCGAAGTCAGTTTTCGATATTAATTTTCCTTCTTCTCAATTTTTTTTCCCAGGACTTGTTATTTGAAAGAACTTGCAACAGACCTAATCATTATTACATGGTGGTAATCTTAGAATAGTTCACTCTTGGCTACAAATTTTGAACTTCATCTTGTGCGGCAATCATGTCTTAAGTTTTGATCACTTCCTACTATGCCCAACCTACCACCTCTTTGAAAATAAAAGCGTCTGAAATTGCTTGGACGCCGTCTATGAGCGTCTTAAAGAGCATCTGATGCCATCTTACACCGTCTGGACCCGTCACACGCCATCAGCAATGGAACATTGTGCACAGCCAGACGGCCCTGCCTGATTTTTGTTGAACACCTTCCATTGCCATCTGAATGACGTCTAATGGGGCAATAAAATACAAACCGATGCTGCCAGTTGTCTTCGTCTTTCCTTGTTACCCCCAGGAAACATGACATTTTAAACTTCTGCACATGCGCCAATTACAGCGGGGCATTTTGAATTTCAGACCATTATACACTTTGGCCGATGCAGGACATATGTTCAGTACGTGACTATTTCTGTGGAATTTTTTGTGCATTTGTTTAATTTTCACTTTTGGAGCATGGACTTCTAGAAGTAGCAGCATATTTATGGAACATTGTGCTGAGGTTGGGTTGGGAAGGAAGCATCTTACCATTGTTAGCACTTATGCACCAACTATGACAAATTTAGATGAGGTGAAATATAAGTTTTACGAGACACACCACAATGTACTTACCGCTGTCCCAAAACTCGGCAAAAGCTTAAACTTGTCATATTCGTTAATTTACTGGTAAATGCTCGAATGGGTGCTGACAGCTGCAGTGACTTCATTGAAGAGTGTCATTGGTAAACACGGAATAGGTCAGTGTAATACCAACGGTCTCATAGTCGTCCAGACATGTGCTGAATATGGATTGACTATAACAAACACTATCTTAAACTTCCAACCAGAAATAAAACATCATGGATGCATCCAAGATCTATATTCAAACACTGGCACTCTATTAATTATGCCGTTGTTAGGAAGAGAGACAGACAAGATGTTCATATCACCAAGCAGGGCTCTAGCCAGCTCGAATTTTTTTTCCGTCAGCAAATTCCATTTGTCGTGAAAACCGCGAAAATTTATTTTCCCTGCATAGAGCATACCTCTGCAACACCAAAAATACATCAAAGAAAGATACGTATATACGAAATACAGTCCAGGGAAAGCTAAGAAAGATTAAGATCTTCATCCGTGAGATCGCATGGCGCAGCGGCAGCGTGTTCTCCTTCTTCTTGTTGAGTGCCCTCAATCTTTATCGTAGATTATTATGGCACATGTTTGCCTTGAGAGGTCTTGAATTTGAATCCCTACCATGTCACCGTTCTTGTGTCCTTGGGAAAGGCACTTTACACAACATTTTTCCCCTCACTTAGGTGAAAAATGAGTACCTAGCTTTGGCTAGGGCTGTCCCTCGGATAGGAGGTTAAATGGAGGTCCCTTGTCTGGAGAGAGTCATACCTAGGGCATACTTACCGAAAAGAGTAGGGGACTTTCCCAGTGTGAGTGGATCTACCCATTCTGTCTAAATGGGGTAGGGAATTTCCTGAGCATCCTCGTAACCCCTGCTTTGCCTATTGAGTCAGTTAGTCAGACTTGCTGAAGCTTGATGTTTCTGACTTAGGGAGAAGAGCTGCTGCCACACTGAGCCTAGTTCAGTGCCTAGAAGTGCTATGAAGTGGTCAAAGGCAGGCAAGTTGCACTGACTGAGCAAACTGAAAAAAGCAAGACGCATGGCTGATAAACAAAGCCGTAGAAATCCAATGTCCTCTGGTTGTCAATCTGAGTTTAATATTACCCTTTGCATTACCGCTTCCAGGGGGAGAAAATCGAGAACTTGCGTTTTGCACTGTGATGGCCCTATTAGTCCATGGCCTACCTGCCTAAGTGCCTAGGCCAGTGACTGGCCCCTTGCTCCCTCCGTGATATTTCTCCAGACTGCACGATTCGCCGCACTCCTCTCCGCCAACTTAATACTTTGTCCGATGTCCTTTTCAATCTGGTCTCTCCATCGTTTCGGGGGTCTCCCCCGTGGCCTGGGCTTTTGGAAATCTTGATAGTATGCTTTGTTGACAAGTGTGTGTGGAGGTCTTCTCACAACGTGACCAAACCACCTTAGTCTTCTGAGTCTGATGGAATCGATAATGGTGTTTTCTATACCCAGTCTCGCTCTTATTTCCACATTCGGAATTCGGTGGCGAAGTGAAACACTGAGGATCGCCCGTAGGCATCTCATCTCGAAAGCCAACAGGAGAGACTCATCAGACTTTTTTAGAGTCCAAGTTTCACATGCATAAGTGGCAATTGGTAGTATGAGTGCTCGGAAAAGACGCATTTTAAGACATCTACTGAAACTCTTGCCGTTCCATACTGTTTTTCTTAGCCTACCAAATGCGGATTAGTCCATGGGCCAGGACCCAAAATTGACGATATTTGTACCACCGAGAGGGACCAGAGCTATCATGCATTTTTTGAATCTGCAATAACCAAAGTTTATTTTAATCCATAAAAGAAAGTTTTTAAGTACAGCTTTCTGGTTATGATCACGTGATCAAGTGACATCATCGAAACGGATCTCAGCAACTGACACTATGCTGAAAGGGACTCAATAGAAATATCAAACATCAATATTTTTCAATAAAAATTCATTCAAATGTGAAATTTTCTTTGGGGATCACATTACAATTGCTCTCTTTTCAATATTTTAGATTTGTAAAAAGTTATGAGTCCTTAAAGTCTGATTTTGTCGATATTTTTTGCATATTGTGGGACCGTATAGCGCAGTGGCAGTTTCTTCGGCCCGTGACCGAGAGGTTGCGGGTTCGAATCCGCCTGCTGTGTTACCGATCTTGTGCCCTTGGGAAAGGCACTTTACACGACTTTCCTCACTTCACTCAGGTGAAAATGAGTACCTAGCTTCGGCTCGGGCCGTCCTTCGGATAGGACGTTAAATTGAGGTCCCGTGTTCGGGGAGAGCAACACCCCAAGCACGTTAAAGAACCCGCCACATGTGCGAACATCCACCTGAGCGGTTCAAACCAAAATAGGGGTAGGGAATCTCCCGAGCAGCCCTCGTAACCCCTGCTTCGCCTATTGGGTCAGTTAGTCCTCACTTAAAAAGTGAGCAATTGAGCAATCATGATGTTTCTGACCTAGGGTGAAGAGTTGCTGTTACAGTTCCAATCATGTAACCTGTAAACTTGAGTGACCATTGAGTAAAAAAAAAAAAAATTATATAAATTGAACAGACTTCATTCCAAAACTAGGCATTTAATAAGGCTACCTACAGGGCCTTGATTGATGTATTTTTCTTATCAGTCGTACTATTTGTAGCATTTTCGTCTTTAAATGAGCAAAATCCGCCAATTCTATCCGGAGATATGAGTATTTGAAGAATTACTCTCCTACGGGCTTTTTATCGAATCGTCGCATATATTGCAGTGCATCATGGGTAAATTCAAGACTGCGCTTTTTGCCAAAGGTATCAGACTTAATTCCAAGCTTTTTCCGGGTTTTCTTCATGATAATGTTGTAATAAATGTCAATGGTATCACCAATAGCCAGTCAGCTTACTAAGACAGCACATTTTTTATGTTTTATTGCATTTTGAAGGTAAAAAAAGTAAGTTATTCGAAGTATAAGTAACTTCTGCATCATTTGTGTCATTAGATAATGTCCGTACTGTTGCAGTCAATGTAGCAATTTTATTTCAATCTCATGTTCGGTTCTTCGCAGTTTTCAAATTTTCGAGCGCATTCGCGAACTCATTCTATAACTTACAGTTTACTTTACAAAAAGTCAACATATCACCCGAAATGGACGTGTTACTCTCGCCCTCTTTGAAATGTATACTTCCTTGGAGAATTTGATCACTCTTCCACACCGACATGCCGCGCTCCTGTTCACGCAGTCATAGTCCATCGGGAGAACCATGTGAGTTTTTCTTTTTCAATTACTTTTATGATTTTAAAGCAAAGTAAGGAAGCAAAAAAATCTGTCAACGTTTCCATGTAATTCCTCATCCATTTATCTATTATATTTAGGTCGTTCTCTAAGAAAGTAAAGTGAACTAGAGTTTCAGAAGGCAATCTTTCAACTGATATACTCATGCACGAATACAGTGACAATGTAGTCTTTAAATGTTTTGTTTCTCAATTCATTCTTGAAATTCAGTAATGATGCTGTAATTGGAACTTCCCCTACGCGTAATGGTCTATTCATAACTTCGAGCTAACGCGTAATTATCTATTCACACTAAACGATTTGATTAAATCTTAAGGTGACAGTGTCCACTTTCTATTTTCTGTTATCTTATAAGGAGCAAAAAGAATAGCCCGGCAACCATCAACCACTCAAAGTAGAGTCTTCCAGAGAAAATGTGTGTTTTGCGAGAAGTCTATAAGTACATCAGAGGGACAAACACAAGGGAGGCGCTAATTATCCAGTGTGTTGACCTGAGAGCAGATAATGCCATCAGAAATGCCGTTTTGAGAAAGAACGATTCCAAAATCCTTGCCATCGCTTCAAGAGAACTTGTCGCAGCAGAAGCCTGCTATCACAAAATGTGTTACCGCGACTACACCAGGAACGTCTTGTCCAATATCAGCAATGTTGGCAAGGAAGAAGAGCAGGATTATTCCAAGGCGGAATCTCGAGCATATGAACTTCTGTTTCACTACATTAGATTGGATTTGTTGCAGAAGCCAGGGATTGTAAGGCTGGCTGAGTTGTACGCTCAATTCATTGTATTCATGGATTCAGAAGGAGTTGCCGTTAAACAAGTGAAAGCCTCGACGAGGACTCACTTTAGAAGAAAGCTAGAAGGGGAATTTGGAGATGTGTTGGACTGTGAAGATCTTTCAAACAACAACAAAGCTTTTGTCATTCCACGAAGTCTGTCTAGACTGGACTTAGCCAAGCTTGATATCGAGAAGTCCGACTCTGACTACAACCCTTCCAGTAAGGACGAAATTTCGAAAACAGCAGTACAACAAAGGGAAGCTATCCAGGGCCTAGGGGCAAGATATCCCTACGTTGTGGCCATCAAACCCATGGGAGCTATCAGAAGAGGCAGTTACAATTCCAGATGATGTAAAGGATTTCTTGTATGTCCTTCTCACGGGCAAAACAGACTTTCCGGAAAAGGTTCAGCGTCTTCTAATATCGTTTGTACAAGATTTGACATTTGCCGTCAGTGGCGGACGACTGAAACCCCCTAAGCATGTTTTACTTCCGTACGCCGTCAAAACTCTTACCAACAACGTTCAGCTGATTCAAATCTTAAACCGCTTTGGTCACAGTATTGCGTACTATCAACTTGAAGAAATCAATACCGCTCTGTGTCTCCAAAAGCTGGCAACAAGTTCATGCAGCGAAGTTCCTCTGCCTGAAAACATCCACCCATTTACCTGCACTACTTTGGCCTGGGATAACATTGATAGGCTAGAGGAAACCTTGTCAGGAGGAGGAACCTCACACAGAGTCAATGGTATTGCTGTGCAAGCAAGTCATTTTGTTCCCCAACTTCCTCCACCTTCAGCGTCACCTGTATTGAAGTCAAAGAGGCGGAGCATAGAGTCGGTGGGAGATGCCATGCTACCTATCTACAATGCAGGTGAGCGCTGTGGCCCTTGGCCTAGAGGTTATGTAGAGGTCATGTCATGGAAAGACGAAGCATGGAAAAAAGACTTACTGTGGATCTTGGTGCGCCTGCATGCAGAAGAAACGCAAACCATTCCTAGTTGGAATGACGAAGAAGTTGTGAAGGACAGAGTGGGCTAACTTCCAACGATAAATGCTCCAGCGACGGACAAGTCTACAGTGTACCAAATTTTGACAAAGTCCGTACAGATCCAAAGATCCTTAAATCTCCAAAGTATAGCCGTTCGATCAAGCGCTGTATGCAAAAGCTGCAGAGATAAAGTGGAAACACGGAGTCCAGTTTCACGCCCTGGTGTTGAGAATGGGAATGTTCCACACAATTGGCACATTCTTGTCTGTGATTGGGAAGCGTTTTGAAGACGCCGGCTTATGGGATGTATGCATAGAGTCTGGAGTCATTGCTGAAGGATCAGTATCTGGTGTAATGACAGGTCACAAGTACAACCGCGCTATCCGTTTCCACAAGCTGATGTTCGAGGCACTAAACAGGATAGCATGGATGGGTTTCCAGTCTTGGGCTGAAGAACATGAAGGGATAAAGCCTCCTGTTGGAGAGTTCGAATCTCTGTGTCAGAGTCCTTGTGAAGAAGAATTCAAAAACGCATCATGACAAGTCCCACATTTGACGAGGTGTCTCAGCTATTTAACTTGTACTTGCACCATCTGAGACATGCTAACAGGAAGCTTTCCAACTTCTGGACATCGTATGTTGACATGGTGCAGCTACTTCTGGGGCTGATAAGAGGAAGTCGGGAAGGAGACTGGAACCTTCACCTCTCGTCTGTCAAGGAAATTATTCCTTGGCTCTTCGCCTATGACAAGCTTCACTATGCCAGGTACCTTTCTGTATACGCTCTCGGACACATGTGCCACCCCGAAGGAAACCAGACACGTTCGAG
>NC_049997.1:2020786-2025722 GCF_000003815.2 Branchiostoma floridae | reverse complement strand
GGTGAGGTCACCTGGCAACGTGCGGGTTTTTCGAGCTCTCCAGATTTTCCGTTTTCTGGAGTTCTCAAGGCGATTAAGTCGCCCTTTTCAGTGTTACTTTTGTGCCTAAGTAATTGAAGAACGTCAGACGTCTGTCTTGTGACTTCTCTTTCGTTTGAAAGAGACTTTAAGCCCCCTTTTCCCGGCTTCACCTACGGAGTTTACAGCGGATATTACAATGGCGGCAGCAGACGCGAGTGACGACGTTGACAAACTACAGGATACCAGCTTATGGTTGAGCATAGAAGCCAAAGGTATGCCTAAGCTATCTGAATTTGACATCGTTGAAGCCCTGTATGACTCTGTTATAAGTGAACTTGGTGATGGATCAGTGAATCCCGAGGATATATTAGGAGCCCAGTTCCTGGCGAAGCAGCGCACCTGGCTGATCAATTTTGCATGTGAAGACGCTAAGGCAAAAGCAATTAGCATCGGCCGCATTGTTGTGAACAACAAATCGTATGCCATCCTGGATTTTCAGAGAGCTGGGATTAAAGATAAACAGATCATTCCCGATCATGAAGTTGCCCAGTGGGTTGATAGTAAAGCCGACAGATCTACCACTGTTATGCGACACCAGAAAAGGAACAGAAACTCTGATTCCCCATTTCAGCATCTCTACTCCGGCCACAGGTTCTGCTATGTTTCTAAGATCCGGGAAAGCTTTCCGCGCTACACAACATACAGCATTCCAGATCCCATCGATGAAACTAGCCTGATGGATGTTGAGGTGACGATTTTTCATGACGGTCAGAGAGTGAATTGCAAGTCTTGCAAAGCCGAAGACCACGCTTTCTCTGATTGCCCACATCGCGTAACCTGTCACAACTGTGGCAAAAAGGGCCACATCCGCAAGTGGTGTCGAGCAGAGAAAAGCGACGCTCCGACCGAAACCAACAGAAACATCGAACAAGAAGTTGAAGTTCAGCTTAAAGCTGCCCGCAGAAAAGCAACCACACAAGCCGACGACAATCAGAGTGAAAAGGATCTCGATCCTTGCTCTGATCTAGTGAGCGAAACTGTTGAAAGTACATCTGAAGTAGAAAGTGAGTGTACCGACAACCAAGGTCGCGAGTCCGTGAGCAGAGAGGACGTCACTTCCGGTGCTTCCAGTACACCTAGGACACAGCGGGTAGATCACTCTGGAGGGACACAGCAGAACCGACCCGGGCTCCGATCATCTCACCGGACTACGTCGACTGCAAAAAGAAAAGGCGTTCTCACCCCACCAGAAACCAACAAGCCCGGCAAGCTACGTCACAAAGATGAGCAAAAGAGACAGAAAAACATTGGTTAGTATTTCTGATTGACATTTGTTGTCATGGTACGTTTTCTTAGCATCACTGTCAGAGGACTACGGAAAAGATCCGTCCGTCGAACTGTTTTTCAATATTTGAAAACAAAACAAATTGATATTGTTTGCTTGCAGGAAACTTATATAACCAATGATGTCAAAGATGCATGGACAAAAGAGTGGGGTGGAGAACTTTACGCTCATCCTTGCACCTCACACAGTAAAGGACAGATTATATTAACAGCTGAGAATTTTGACTGTAATAATGTTGAATTTATAAACCTTTCTGATCGTTCAATCGGTGTGAAATTTATACACCATGGTGAGAAATTTGTTTGCTTCAATGTATATGCTCCTAACAATGTAGTGAGTAAGAAACTGTTCTACACACAGGTTCTAACTCAACTGCAAGAACATTGTTGTGAAGGTGAATATTTTATGTTAGCTGGTGATTTCAATACAGTACTCAACCTTGATCTCGACAATGTAGCAGGGAAAGAGCATGATAAAGCAGAGGTTAAATGTTTTAATAATTTGACAGACAACCTTGAACTACTTGACATCTGGAGAGTCTTCCATAGTGAAGACAAGGATTACACATGGTCTAAGAGAAACCCTTTTACAGCCAGGAGACTAGATTATCTCCTGATTAATGATTTTTTGTTTGATAAAACTACTGCATGTGAAATCATCTCTTTCCCCTGCAGTGATCATAGAGCTGTTGTATTGGATATGTCTGTAACACAGTTTGACAAAGGACCTTCATATTGGAAATTCAATAATTCATTTCTAAAAGATAAGGTGTTTGTTGATCGTGTTAATGAAATCATAGGAAACATCCAAGAAGGCCTTAGTGACTCTGTGATCGAAGATAAACAGTTAATATGGGACATCTGTAAGAGTAAGATAAAAACTTTCTCAATCAGTTACGGGAAACAAAAGGCTCTTGAAAAACGATCCAAACACAACATAATTGAGGAAAAATTAGAACGGCTGGAAAAACAATTAGCTTCCGACCCAAAGAATTTAACTTTACAGCAACAGGTGCACAACACAAAGGCTGAGTTTGAAGCATTAGCCCTTCACGAGGCGCATGGTGCACAAATCCGCTCAAAAGTTAAATGGATTGAAGAAGGAGAAAAAAACACAGCCTACTTTCTTCGACTTGAGAAGTCACGTGCCATACACAATGTTATTACAAGCCTCAGAACACCTGACGGTCACATAATAACAGATCAAAATAAATTATTGGAACAACAAGTTGATTATGTACTATAGAAAACTATACAGTAAAAACGACGATTTCGACATAGAAAGCTTTGATGACTTTATTACAGACGTAAATTTTCCGACGTTGTCTGTATCTGTATCTGTATCTGTATCTGTATCTATATAGCCGGTGTAACCGCCGTTCGGCGTAACACACCAGCTTTGCAGGCACGCGACGCGGCAGCAGCTGGTTATATTACACCGAACGACTCGTTACCCCTAACTTTTGCACATCTATCTGCAAGCGTTCTTTAAAACTACCAAGAGAAGATGCCCCTACTGTACTTGGTGATAACAAGTTCCATTCTACGATAGTTCTGGGAAAGTACGAATTTTTGAACTGTTACACATCAATCCTAGGTTGGTAACTCTGGTATTTGAAGGCATGACTGTTTCTTGTTCTTTTTTGAGCTGGTATTAGATACTTATCCGTTGGTACGTCCACCAGTTTATTGGTCATTTTGTACATCATGGAAAGTCTGGACATTTTCCTTCTGTCTTTAAGTGACATCCACTGCAAATCTGTTTTCATTTTGGTAACACTAGAATCCCTGTTATAGTTGTTTGTGCAGAATCCTCATTATAAAAGTTCTTGAAAAGTTCAATTTCGGTTCAGATTTTGTTCAGTGGGTAAAGGTATACGTCTAATAATGCCCGTAGTTGTATCAATCATTGTGGTCATATCTCTGAATGGTTTGACCTGGGAAGAGGTGTACGTCAAGGATGTCCCTTGTCTTCTCTTCTGTTTATTCTAGCCACAGAGCTTTCTGCTCTTAAAGTCCGCCAGTCTTCTGAAATCAAAGGTATTACATTATCTGGGCTTGGCGACTCCGATGTTGAATTTGAATTTTTCAATATGCAGATGATACTGAACTGATACTTGGTGACAAAATTTCTATTGATAGAAGTTTAGATATTATTAGACATTTTTCCGTTTTTTTCTGGTCTAGTTTTGAATAAAGAAAAAACAGTAGCCATGTGGCTAGGCCCTTGGAGACACTGCTCTGAACAAGCTAGTGGGCTAAAATGGTGCACCACAGCAAAATGTTTAGGGATTGTTTTCTCATCTGCATGTTGTGCCTCTGAAGTAGAAGTAAATTGGAGCAAAAAATACTGTAAGATGAAAAACATTTTATTATCTTGGGCTTCACGCAACCTTAGTCTTATAGGAAAAATAACAGTGCTCAAAAACCTTGTAGCTTCACAACTGTCTAACAGTTTTGGTGCACTTATACCACCGGATAGCTTCTTAAAGGATGTTAATTTGATGTTTTACAGATTTATCTGGAAAAGAGATAGAGTAAAGCGTAATGTGATGGTTCAAGACTATTCAAAGGGAGGATTGAAAATGATAGATATAAGAATAATGCACAAATGTTGTTTATTACGATCGATAAAAAAATTGTTATCCGGTAGTGAAACTCCTACTCCTACATGGAAGAAGATACTGTATTATTTTAAGAAGTTAGGACCTGATCTTTGTATATTGAGACATAACTGCTCGGCAGTCCATGTGTCATCTAAAGATTCACTGTTGCCCTTACCTCTCTATTACCGTAAACTCATACTTACTTGGTATGAAATGAAACCTGTACAGTATGTCAATGATATTGAGGTAAATCAAGTAAATTGGCAATTGTTATGGAACAATGCTTGTATAAGTTACAAGGGCAACATGCTTTATTTTAAGAAATGGATTAGACGACATATTCTTTATGTAAATGATATTGTGGATGATCAGGGTAACTTTATATCTTTTGATGATGTAAAAGCTATTGTTGGTAATGATGCACATGTATTACTACAGTATCATGCTTTAATCAATTCAATTCCCAAACAATGGAAAGGTGTTTCTCGATTAGACAACGAAGAATCTCCTAGTATCAAACTTTGTGGTAAAGACATCCGCTTACTAGACTCTATCTTCTTTAAGAATTTCTGTATCATGCAATACCAAGCAATCCCAGTCTCACAGAATTTCTGGGAGAAACGATTTCCTATGTACGATTTTCGTTCCATTTCTTGGCATGTACTATGGAAATCTCCCTTCTTGACCACTAAAGAACCCAAACTTATTAGTTTGCAATGGAAGATCTTGCATAATATTTAACCGACCAAAAAATATTGTTGCATAAGATGAGAATTATAGCAAATAATAATTGTATTTTTTGCGATATTATAGAATATATAGAGCATTTTTTCTTTGACTGTAAAATTGTTAAACCATTATGGGATTATGTGGAAAGTTTGTTTAGTTATTCCATATCTCTCACTGTACATGACATTATTTTTGGATACAACCCTCATATTTAAACAAGTTTCGGTACATCAATG
>NC_049997.1:2010567-2020686 GCF_000003815.2 Branchiostoma floridae | reverse complement strand
CATTATGTCAAGATGCAGAAATCATCCTGAAAATTTTCAAATCAGAATGTATTCTTAGAAATATGATATAAGCTACATATTGTACAGCTTTCTGTGACATGTAATAAAGTGCCGTGACGAACACGGAATCAGGAAGAAAAAAAAAAACTCAGATCTGGAGGATTTTATGTCCAGATAGGACAAGACAACCCTTTCGGGAGGATACCAGTTGATCAAACCTGTGAAGAAACCAATGGCATCAACAAAGACAGGAAAACACCTGGAGGAACCAAGGGTTTTAGCTTCAAGCCCAATTCTGTCAGCAAGTACTGCCTTGTAGCAGAATATCGGAGCACATTCCTAAGACACCTCAAGGCTATGTTACATATTGGAGGCTCCACTAAGCACAATGACCTGCAACATACGAGGATCGCCAAGGATGAAGCCGATGCTAAATCTCTGGTGCCAATTCTACAGGACACTTGGTTGAACCCTTTTGACCCTGACCTACAGGATCTTGTTTGCTTCTCCACTGGAAAGGTTGCCACTCCCGATGTAGAACATGACTTGCTGCGAGCAAAAGATGTAGGCGAGGAAGCGTACCAAGCATTCCGAGAGCAACGACTGGAATCCGATCCTCCACAAGTGAACTTCCATGATACAATGACCAAGGCTAAGCTGAAAACCTTTACCAACTTGAACAAGAAGGTAACAGTCAAAGCTGAGAAGAACCAAGAAGTGATTCTCAAAGCCGATAGAAGATTGTTTGCTCAGATGATTGTCATAGCAGAGAGCAGAAATCTCAAGATGAGAGAAGTCCTATCCCATCCACTTGGACCACTCCCGTGGTCATTGGCTACACCTGATGGTATGCTGCGCAAAACAAATAAATCTCCCCTGGCTAAAGAGCTCTTGAAAAATGCACAACCAGTGGATGCAATCCCCAAGCCCTCAGCATGTGCAATTGATGGAATGGCTCTGGTCCAACGCCTTAAGGGTGACGACATGTCATTTGTAGCAATAGCTGAAAACCTGTTTCATAGAGTATAAAATGAGGGCAGTACAAGTCAAAGAGTCGATGTCGTTTTCGATGACTACAGAGAAACATCAATCAAGAAGAGAGTGCAGAGGCGGAGATGGAGGTGAATTTCAAAATATTCGCCCAAACCATCAGGTAAAGCAATGGAGGAAGTTCCTAAAAAATTCCAACAACAAACGGGCCATGATAGCATTTGTACGAGCGAATGAGGAGTGACAATACAAAGAAGCTATCAGGGAAGACACTGTTTGTAACGTGTGAAGACACATGCTATCAGCTGTCCCCCGGAAAGGTGAAAGTGGTCAACAAGCTTGGGTCGGCACAAGAAGAAGCCGACACCCGTCCATTCACAGTCAATTTGCGGCAATGAAGGAAGGAATCACTTGGTACAAACAGTATTTTGACATACGCATCATATAAACGGGTGTAAGCTATCCTTTGATAGGTTTTAACTTATTCCATACAACTCAAATGTTATGTTAACCGTTCAAGATAAAAGTGAGCTGATTTTAAAAGATTATGCTCATCCTCACTTTACTGTTTTACAGGCTGTGACACCGTCAGCTGCTTTGTGGGACGTGGGAAGGTGGGGGCACTTAAGATCATGATGGGAAGCCAGGAACGCCAAGAAACGTTACACCAACTGGGAGACAGCTGGGCCGTTACCCCGGACTTGTTCAGTAGGATCGAACGTTTCGTATGCCAGATGTACGTGTCCGCTACAACCGTTGCCGATCTGCAATACCATCTTTGAAGCATCCCATAACAAATGCCGTAGCATTTCCCACCAAATATCGAAACATAATCTAAAAGGTGATACCATGGAGCTTGCCATATTAAAGCCTACATGTATATACTGTGCCAATGTGTAACTGTGTACTAGTAACTGTTTGCTTAAAAATAAGCCTTCATTAGAAGATCACACTTAAGTTCTTACCAAAGCTGGGTGAGCTGTGCAGTGTCATGTCACGGATGACTCTTGTTCCAAAACCAGACCACATTAGAAGAAACTGTCTGGCTATTCGTCGAAGACTGACAGGTTTCTGGTTGCTCAATTTCACCACACATCTGTCCACCATCTGATCCAGCCATTCGGTGTAAGCCTCAATGGGTGCCTGCTCTTCTAGCAAAGTCTCAAACTCTTTGTATACTGTGTGAACATGGAAGGAGGGATGATCAACAAAAAGTATATAAATATATTAAGTATACATACATGTAACGTTATACATATACACATATGTCCAAGGCACCCCTATATCAAGTCTAAGGTACCATGAAGCCTTCACCAGGAAGGTTATGTATTGGGTAGAGTTTGTATGTGACCTCAAATAAAGTACGCACCCCAACTTTGGCAACAACTTGTAGCACCTTTTCAATTTTGAAAAGTTAAAAAAGTGCGTACTTTATTCGAGAATATACGGTACACATGCAACAATAGTTATTTCTGAGGTATGCACACTTCAGACATCAAGGTGTCCAATACATAATTTACAAAGCATCGATAACAATGCATTCGAAGACAACAAGGACAAAAGTTTTCAGCTCATTTTCGGGGCAGGCGAGCTCGTCGTGGGAAAAACACACTGTCACGTTCATCCCCAGATTTGTAGATAATAATCACATGTGCTCACGGCACAAGACGAGCATGATTCAACAGCAATCTTGAATTTCTTTTGGTGACCTACAACTCGTGTAAAAGTGTGAGGAACCGTTGCATTATTGGCCGGATCTACGGCTGAATGGGTCAAATTGAACGTACGCCGCCATTTTCCCGCCATTTTTAATGCTATGGCCAGCAGTAAAGTTTTACGTCATAGCGGTTGTGACGGACCAAAATTAAATGAAAATTCTTGTCAGTATACGCCCATTTTCTCATGACTTTTTGTATGCTCATGCAGATTTTTGTTTTGTGCAACTACTAACAGGAAAGAAAGGAACAACAGAGGATGTATAAAGGTACATAGCGGCAGTTAATTGTGCCGTGTTTTGTTCGGCCGGTATAGTGCACCCCCTTCCAACCACGCGCCCGTTCTCCGTGCAATTCCGCGGTGTGTTCAAATTACGATATTATGTTTTTAGCAGGACCAGAGAGACAAAATAATTTACACAGAAGAAGTGGCAAAGGTAAGCTGTAACAGCAACATGTAACTGGAGAAAATGATGCGTTGATCATTTGCCAAATTAGCATTGCTTGAGAAATTGCAGTAAACCGACCGGTATTATGCCAATGGATGTTACTCATTTGAAGGTCTCATGAAGACATACCTAACGGGAGGTGCCCCAACATGGTACACTTTTTCTTGCGCTCAAACTCATGGCGCTCCATCGCTAGTTGCCTGAGAGTGGTCAAATTTTGATGACTGAATTTTTTACACATAGATTTGAACAACATACTTGAATAAGAAATGCATTCATATGCTTCATGAACCTTTTGCGCTGCGTGTTACAAGCGGCAAACACTGTGAGACAATTTCGTGTATGTAACCATCCAATTTTGTGCTACGCTGCACAGTGTGCCTAACTTAGTACGCTTTTTTACATTTTGCTCTCTTCAGAAGTAAGTGGTAAATTAAAGTACACAGAAAAAAATTAATAGTATGATAGTTTATCTTTCTTTTGACAGTAAAATCGTGACTGTATGTACTTCTTGTCTCACATGAGGAAGGCTGTACCTAGAACAATCCAGCTGATGTTTTTACGGGCAATAGGCTGAATGCACTGATTGCGAATGCCCGACTAAAAAAAACATTACGAAAAAACGACACCACCAACATCAACAAAACTCTGTCTGATTATATGAAAATATCATCTACATCTCTCTATCAAGTCTTATTTTCATAGACAGCACGAATCATTTGTTACAGTCAAATAAATCTTTGGAGCGTTCTCTAGTCTGCCACCTTCACGGCCACACTTCCTTGGGAGTACAATGGTGGCAATGTTTATGTCGCTTCCTTTTGGTTGCTTTTCAACTCAACAAACATTTGAAGACCCATATTCATAGTGTTTTCTGGAGCTTTATTTATGTGTATCATGGCAGTTGTGTGACTGCTTGGAAGAGTTCGTATAGTTAGCGACACGAGCCGCCAATACGCAGAGGCCAGTGACCGCAGTGATTCAGCACTGTCAACATTACTGTTAGAATTCTGTTTTTAAAAAAACATGAAGTAAATATGTTAAAGTATACTTGGAATGCAAATTAAAGCTGTGTGCATGGACTTGGTTTATTTACCTTTGTAATCAGCATAGTCAGTGGCAACAAACACAGTGTACTTATGGATAATAAGATCAGCAAAAAATCGGTGCCATCTTACTACGGGAACCATCTTAGGGCGGCCCCCGTTACATACCAAATATCAAGACAATACAGCCAGGCATTCTCGAGTTATGCTGGTCAATTATGCACACACAAACACACACACACACACACACATGCTACTGAAGACATAACCATCTAGCGAAGGTACAAATTTGTTTTTGGGTTGTCTCTGACATATGGCCACATTAAAAAAATTAATGATTGTGGCCATATGTCACAGACAACCCCAAAACAAATTTCTGTTGAAATGTCTGAGGTATATTCATTTTTAACATAGCCTACAATCCCAAAATAAGTAATCTAACAGTAGTGTATGTCAAAAGTGTGAGGAAACTCTCAATACTAGGTAAACTATATACATTTGTATGTGTCCATATTTGGCGTTATCTGGTTTGATATCCACTGGACAGCCCAAAACACCATGACCATCATATCAGCACATTTACTGTGATTTTGCAAGCAATACTAATTTGACAAATGATCAACGTATCATTTTCCCCAGGAACATGTTGCTGTTACATCTTACCTTTGCCACTTCTATCTGATGTGTATCTTTTTTTTATCTCCCTGTCCTGCTAAGAACGTAAGAACGTAATATTAATATTGCTATTGTAAGACACCACGGAATTGTGCAGAGAATGGGCGCAAGGTTGGGAGGGGGTTCCATAATACACCACCAGGAAGAAACTTGTCACAATTAGCTGCCGTTATGTTCCTTACATCCTATGTTGTTCCTTTCTTTCCAGACCTTAGGTATGGGTTAAAATCGTATGTCGATGAATTTACTAACATTCCGCATGGCAATACAAATCATTTTCGGCATATTTGACTTCGGCAGGGCTTGGGTTAGTTGAGACAATCGAGAAAATTTTACTTGTTCCATTTTTGCACAGGGGTGATTTGAAACAGTCCATGTTGCGTGGAAAGGGGTATGGCTAAAATATGCTGTATTTGCTCTCAACATGCAAATGTTGGCCTTTATAGTGGTAATTGTTGTTACAAGAGTCTGAACATACTGTAAAACCATGTTCATTTTCGGCATATTTGACTTCGGCAGGGCTTGGGTTAGTTGAGACAATCGAGAAAATTGTACTTGTTCCATTTTTGCACAGGGGTGATTTGAAACAGTCCATGTTGCGTGGAAAGGGGTATGGCTAAAATATGCTGTATTTGCTCTCAACATGCAAATGTTGGCCTTTATAGTGGTAATTGTTGTTACAAGAGTCTGAACATACTGTAAAACAAAAAAATGAATTACTGAAGTAGTGTATACCGCAAAATTTAATGGAAATTGAATTTGGGTAATGTGTTCAAGGCACCCAATACCAAATTTTGAGTCATTTAGTTTTACCATTAGCCAAAAATATTTATTTTGGTCTGAAAATGGCTGGAAACCCTCTGACAAATTGTACAGGCATTACTTCCATTACCATAACACCACCAAAGAAATAAGCGATGATCTACTTGTGCCGGAACAGTAATTTCTGAGTTCAGACCACCACATGTTCAACACATGCTTTGATAATGAAGAATGTGAAGACAACAATGGCAAGAACATGTGAAGAACATACTGTCACGTTCATCGCCGGATTTGTAGATAATAATGTCACTTACTCACTAATTCAACAGCAATCTAAAATTTCTGTCGGTGACCTACAACTTGAGCAAAGGTGTGAAGAACAACTGCATTACAGCCCTGATCTATGGTTGAATGGGCAACATTGCATGTAGTTGTACGTCACAGTGGTTGTGAGGGATCAAGGCTAATTGGAAATTCTTGACAGTATACGTCTGTTTTCTCATGGCTTTTTGTATGCTCATGCAGCTTTTTGTTTTGTGCAATTACTACATGTAACAGGAAAAAAGATGTAACATGTAACAGGACACATACAGACACACCCAAAACTATACCAGATTCTAAATTTTTCACGGTGATAAACAAGAACAAAATCGTAGCAGGTACATAGCAGCAGTTAATTGTGCTGTGTTTCTTCCTGGCAGTATTATGGAACCCCCTCCCAACCACGTGTCCGTTCTCTACGCAATTCCGTAGTGTGTTATGATTATTACGTATTTAGCAGACAAGAGAGAAAAAAAAGATACACAGAAGTGGCAAAGGTAAACTGTGAGAGCAACATGTAACTGGGAAAAATGATGCATTGTTCAATTGTTAAATTGAGAAATCACAGTAAACGTGTCGGTATTATGGTAATGGCTGTTCAGGGCTCGAAATACCACATGCATATGCAAGTTTGTGCAAGTAAAATTGGTGTGGTGCAAGTAAGTTTAGACCAAACTTGCACCAGTGCAAGTTACTTTTGTCCTCTAATACCTGGCATTAGAAAAAGCTTACACACACCAAGAATATTGTTTGTCATTGAAAGGTAAAAGAAAATAACACTGAATAAAAAAAGCCTAAATTTGTTATTTCTAAATTTGGTTAGACATCCAGGTAAACTATTTTTTTTAAACAAATCCATCTCTACAATGCTAATGATTCCTATGGTGCTGTCTTACCTTGATTTGCATATGAGTAACATTTGCAGACTAATTAGTGACTTAAATATGTTCAACTGGTTTTTCCAGTTATATGTATTGTATTGAGTTGTTCTACCACTTTCTTTTGGAGATGCTTAAGACTAGTTACTGTGATGGATGTCACTCGAAGAGTCCAGAAGAAATCTATGGATCTTATCGAGTTGTAGACATTGAATTGTCTTTAATTGAGCCTGAATTCACAGTTTTTATGAAACAGTTTATACAATTTCAAACCAAAAATAAGATACGCTACGGAAAAACAAATATCCAAACATGTGGTCTTTACCGGTATGTATCCCCATTTACTCACGTACATTTGCAAATTTTCAGAAGAGGAGATAAGGGATTAACAGTTCACTATTTTGGGTCGTGCAAGTAAGTTTCTTTTGGTGCAAGTTACCTTTGGCTTAACTTGCACAGGTGCAAGTTGACTGACAAGTGTATTTCGAGCCCTGCTGTTAATAGGAGGTGTTCTAAAACTTGAGACCTTTTTTCAGGCACTAAATATCATGTCACTTTATTGTTACCTGTAAAATACTTTCAGATAAGACAATTTTGGACACGTAATGATCAATGTAATGTTTAAAACATATTTGAGTAAAAAATGTTGTTCAGTACGTTTTTGTACTTCCTATCTTGCTGTGGGGTCAGAGTAACAAGTTAAGAGGGACACTTACATTTTTGGATGAGTGTAAATTCCTGCTCACGTCCATTCTCCATTGTATACAGTGTCTGCTTCACAATACTGATAATATCAATTGCTCGCCAATCTTCAAGCATCTGTGATGTGATGTCACTGCTATGAATAACCGTCCGAGAAGCCTATTGGGAAACCAATAGTCATGAAATGAAATCTTCGTAGGAACTAGAGTTTGGCGACCTCATACCTGCATGAAATATTACGAGCTTGACAGTGTGTAAATGTTATGTAACACATTTACATGATTTATGCACAGTGCTGTTCATCATTGACTAATGTATACATGTCACAAGTATAAAATTTCCATCATTAATCATTAAGCGATTCTGCAATTTTTTGCATATATAATGCTAATAAGTTCCTTATTAACATATCTGGTATCTGCTTATGTTCCACCTATCCTCAGTGGATAAGTCCTCATTTGCACAACATGTAATAATAATATAATTGGATAAGCTACTCGCATGCCTAAAATGATGACTTTTCAGCTTTTGTCACACCGTACCTACAGACCAAGTATAAAACCAATCCACCCAGCCGTTCTTGAGTTGACAGACAGACATACACACACAAACGCAGGGTAAAACATAACCTCTATGAAATTTCATGGAGGTAATTAACTTAAGTTCAATGTAGTTAATAATTCAACAATAAAAAAGAAAGGTGAAATAGACATTATTGTACGCCAAAATAAAGCACAGTGCAATTGTCAACAAATTCAATAAGTAGGTTGTGGTTTGACATGTGTTACATATTTTGTACATCACTACTGTGCACTTACACACTGATATTATGTAAATTATCTTCACTTTCCTGCTTGGTAAGAACACAACTGAACAGTTACTGTGAATGAGGTACAGGAAGACTGAGAAAAATTGCAAAAATCGTTGCATTTCTGTTAAAAAATGGTACTAACAGTACAATAATTTACTGCAGCATATTTATTAATTTTTTGTTTGGTTGGTTAATGCTGAGGTTTAAGTGTAGAGTGCTTGGACCAAATGTACAATAATGTCATGATTGTGTAGAGAAACCAGTACAAACCACTGGAAGACGGAGGTTACTGTGAAAGTCTTGATGCCCTGAGAAACATTATTATTTCCCATATTATTTAAATGTTAAGGATATATCAGATTGGCAAAATTACAAAAATTCAACAGCTACAAATGTATTCGTCCGCGGCTGCGCAATCACACCATCCTTTTGAAAGGAAATAACTCGGGAAGGGGTTGACAGATCATCATGATATTTGGAATGTAGATAGCTTCAGATATGCCTTACATAATTAAAAGCTAATCATGCAAATCAGGCGCTATTTTGCATAATTAATGAGGACAGTTTATAGATGCACTGCATTTCATGTAAGAATTCTCAAAAATATGCCATATTTAACTCAAAAAGAAAGAAATGTTACGCTTAATGTTAGATTGGCAAAAATTACCAAAATTCCACAGCCATTCGTCCGGGCATGCTTCAGAAGTGCTTTCTTTGAATAATGGCTGTCAATGCAAACCAGAGGCTAATTTACATATTCAATGAGCACAGTTTATTAAGCCACAGCATTTCATTACTACTAGGGCACTTAAGCATGACATATGTAACTAAAGGAAGAGAAATATCGGTCAACATCAATTATGCAAACTGATACCTAATTTACATGATTAATTTGCTAGCAACATGTACGTTAAGTTGAACGTGCAGACGTAAGTCGTGCAAATTAGTGTCTCATTTACATATGATAATTTATGAAAAAATGCTACAATAGCTTTCTTTGCTAAGACTTCCATACTTTGAACACATTGTTATTAAGGTATAGAAGATCAACAGTTACTGATATCTTTTATGCAAATGAGGACCTCATTTGTATAATAAATGAGATACATTTATGATAGGTCACTCGTCAGAAGAGATCACCTTTCTTGTTAACAGCAATGCCCAACAAATATCAATTGCGTAAAACAATCTTGAAGTTCATACATACATGCAGCCAGGCAAAAGGATACAACAACAATCATTATAATATAGCCAGGGGACGTGGGCCAATCAGAAGGCCCCATTTCATGCTGGTTATGACGCCGTAACAGCCGTGCATTAAATTTTTGATTATCGCACGTGTGCATTAAAAACTTTTGAAAATTTAAACCAATCAGAAGGACAGACAAACAGGACGCTGGCCAATCAGAATGAGATATCCAGAAATCGCCAATCTGCCAAGACAGGGGAATAAGTACAGGCATGGCAGGGGGATGGCTCCCTCTATTAACATCGGTAGTGCGTGTTTCTTTGTTCAAAGAAAACATTTGCCGTCTTAAAACAACATTGAATTACCTATAATATTTAAGACAATAAAATCTATTTCAAGTCATGTCCAATTTAAACTGCAAATGGAAAATAAAATTATTTGCACCCCGGCCCATTCAAGTTCAGACGACAATAACACCACGGTCCGCCATTGAGTAGCGGTCATGGCGCTGGAGGACCAAAATGCTGCCTTTCTTCGGAGACGTCGTGTCTGGGTTCGTAGTGAACGAGATCTCAAGAGCT
>NC_049997.1:1997669-2009198 GCF_000003815.2 Branchiostoma floridae | reverse complement strand
ATGTAATGGGGGGCGGCGCTAAATTGGTTGGCCTTCTTTAGGTGGCCCGAATATGAGTCGATCTTGTTATCCATAAGTACCCTGAATAGATTTCCATTGCCTGTTCCGGTTACAAATGTAAATCAAGCCAGGATGTGCCGATGGCTTTGAGATGCTTTCTAAGTCCACTATGTGATATTTACTAAATGATTGCTCCAATGCAGATTTTTACCAGTATTTTCGCCAGTGTCGTATCATAGCGGTCATTGTGCTTATCATATAGGCTAATAGTGTGATTAACGACCCGATCCTCGGTATATATGGTGTCATAACGCCTGGTCCTTTGCTATAAACACCTCATAAAACCTCCTCGTTCGCTTCGCTCCCTCGGTGGTTTTATTCGGTGGTTATAGCAAAGGACCAGGCGTTATGACACCATATACACCTCGGGCCGGGTCATTAACCCTTAATTATTACTTATATTACAAACAATATAAACGTCATGTGATGGGACTGGTGAGGTGAGGTGAGATAAACATCACCATGGCAATAGTTTTTATTGCCTCACTTATTGGAATTTTGAACCATCACCTGTCCATAGACACATCCTGGCCTGCACTTGAGACAGTCTCAAAACGGGGTCAACAACTTTGAGGTCATTGACCCCTCTGGCCATTTGGAAAATGACCTTAAAAATCCCCAAATAAATCATTTTGAAGTAGTTCATGCCAAAAATTATATATGGGTCATTTAAGTCAAGTGCACCCCTGTACCAAACTTTAGGTCATTTGGTTGTAAAACAGCCAGGTACAGGAGCCAAAATTGTCTTTTTTTGGTCAAAAAAGGGCCGAAAAATCACAAAATTAAGCATTTTGTTGTATTGTATGCCAAAAGTGTTAGCGAATCCATGTGTGTATGTGTAGAGAGCCCTCCTATGCCAAATTCTAGGTCATTTGGTTGTAAAATGAGTGTACAGGAGCCAAATTAAGCATTATTTGCACCGTATGCCAAAACTGTCTTTATGGGCATATGATCAAGGCACTTCTGTACTAAATTTTAGGTCATTCTGATGTAATACCAGGGTACAGGGGGCCAAAATATACAGTTTTGGTCTAAGCATTGCCAAAAAACTCAATAAAATCATTCAGGCAGGTATGAAAAAAAACTATTGGCCCACTCTACCATTGTACCAAATTTCAGGTCACTCGGTCCAGGAACAACGGAGATGACACGCTTTGAAGATTTGACAGGAGAAAGAAAAAAGAAAAATAATGAATACAATATATTTGACCATATGATACCTGTGGTATGGCTGAAATAAAATAAACACACAAAATCATAATCATCTTCTTAAAGCTAAGTACATTTTCTTGGCTGGCAAATGACCTACCTGACATAGATGATTCAGAGATGTTTGTCTTCTCAGCATTTGAGAGAATCTTCTGGCAACTATAGAAAACAATGACAAGTTTGAATTAGTTTTTGTATTTTGCCACAGTGACTGCAAATGCCTTGTGTTCAAAAGATTCAATGCTACATTGTATGCCATACATTTGTATACGCTAGTTAACCTTTATTCGTTCTGTTGCCTTGATTCGTTTTGTCAAAAACAGGGAATCTACGGAGATACGGTAAATGCAACATCAGTAATAACCACAGGAATGCATAACCGAGAGACTCAAATGTTCAGAATATTCCTGAAAAGGCTCCAATGACCACGCATTCGAACACATCGAGGTCAAAAACGTACCGTCCCTTATTCTAATAGCCTGGCCCCTCCATGGGATGATTTCATCACCGCGTTGTTAGCTGGAATTGCAGAGATCTATCACATCCGCTTCCAGTTCACAATTATCATGCACAAGATAACTCAATAAAGTTTGTTTTGCTAACCAGCAACTGGACTCAAAGTGTGATCAATTGTCGAAAACCGTCTCTTTGTTGCCACAACATCCCGCAATTGTGCGCACGATCGAACGTCGCCATGTTTTTCCCAGTAATCTACGCGTGCATTCTCTGTCCCAGAACTCAGACGGCAAAGGTTTGAGAGACATTATTTTGTCCTATTTGTTGATTTGAAAACGTGAAAAGGGTGACATTTCCGTCAAAGTTTGCTGCTAAGAGCTCTGGGATTTTATTGT
This sequence comes from Branchiostoma floridae, assembly GCF_000003815.2. Classification (NCBI taxonomy): domain Eukaryota; kingdom Metazoa; phylum Chordata; class Leptocardii; order Amphioxiformes; family Branchiostomatidae; genus Branchiostoma; species Branchiostoma floridae. The sequence continues at coordinate 2,007,078 of NC_049997.1, read as the reverse complement.
TGCCTGAATAAGTTTGTAATCTAGTCAAGAAAGGAACAATAGCTTCAGCATAAAGTAATTAGCAGCGGACAAACAAAACGAGAGTCTCGTCAGAACGAATAAATGTCACGCCCTTTGAGAGCGCGGTCGTTCTCAATGCAAAGCGACGGTGTTTTCAAATTGAGATATTTTCATATTAGCATGGCAGAAGAGAAACTATATCGTGGATGGGATGAATGACAAAGCTAAACAACAATATCACCATGTTAAAGACAAAAATTATGCTTTGTTCTTCTGCCAGATTGGAATAAGCTGACTCTTGATCAAAAACGCAAAGAATAAAGGTTAACTAGCGTTACCTGTTAAATGGTCTATAATTCGTCAGTTTGGGAAGTACATGACCCGGGTCTGGGGTTTGAGTGCAGAGAGGGAGCGATTTTTTTTAATTGTCCTTTTTTTCCTTTTTAAACAAAAAAGTCATTCATTTAATATAAATATTATACATGTGTCTTGCGACCAGAATATCAAAACCCCGCCTTTGGGACTTTCTGTTCTGCATTTATCCACTGTTACAAAGTTGCAATGAACAAACAGACGTGTTCAGGCCATGCGATATATGTCTCTGCTCATGTTAGTCAAACAACTGTACATCTCTGCAAAGTTTTTAACTCTTTTAGGCAAGTGTTATTGTTTTTGGTTTCTAATAGCCCCTAATATTTAGTTAGATTGAATGAATGAAGTGTTCGTATGGTGATATTCCTTAGAAAGAAGCACTGCTGCATGTAATCAAGTTAATCGTCTGACTCATTACAATTTTGCATCAACAGTTACTATAGTATTACATAAAGATGAAATACTTTGGTAATACCAAGGAGGTTAATGCACATGAATGTTTGATTAGCCAATGATGTTACGTTTGAACTTTGTATAAAGCAAAACGCTAACCCGTGTTCGGTAGAACGCCTGCTCAAAGCTCAATATTGTCAGACAAAAAGTTACAATCATTATAAATGTTTTACACCTAACTGGTGGCATCTTAAATATAAACTCTAGTTCTGCAACAAGCAACAATTGTTTGTTTGCACATGCATGTTTGGTATGCGAGGTATTCAAGGCCATGTCTGCTTTACATGTATATAACATACAAATGTACAATCTATCGCTAAATTAGCTCACTTTGTAGCGCTGTTGGTCCGTCTAATGCTCATACAACTCCAGAGATCGCGAGGTCGAGTCCCCCATAGGTTCCTTTTTAAAAATTTTATTTTCATTTTAGACATCTATCATATATATATGTAACAGTAGAGATTGCGATTTAGGACAATCCCCTTAGGTCCAAGGACAGATTGTGTCTGGTAGCCTTGAGTGTAGTTGGTAATAAAATTATGTGATAGTTAGGTTTTTAGTAATCATGGATTATAAAAAAAAAAAATTGCTGTTTCCTTTATCTTACCATCATTTGAGTTTGTGTCAGAGAATGTCCTAGGACAGATCCCGATTACAATCTGTACCAGTAGAATGGATGAGTGTCCTAGGACAGATCCCGATTGCAATGTGTCCTAGGACAATTGGTGATTGTCCCGAATCGCAATCTCTACTGTGACATATACAATATACATGTAAATCACAGGTTTGACACTCGACTTTTGGATTTTTTTCTGTTTTTAAGGCACCACCATATTGTTACAGGTTTGCAATGTATTGGTTTCATTAGCGTCCTTTAATGGGCATTGCCATATTTTCTCAAGGGAGTGTTGCATTTTGTCCCAAGAGAGCATTGTATGATGGCAAGAGGTGTCACAGTGTCGACTGACTGCCTTCAGCACATTCTAATAACTAAGAAAAAACTTTCACACAGGCAAACCAAATAGCTGTGATCAACCAAGTCAAAGGCAGCAGAGAAATCCAGGAAGATGACTCCAAAGATGTTACCCTGGTCAATTTTATGATACCAATCATAGACTAGTTGCAAGAGTGCAGTGCATGTTGAGTGATGTCTCCTGTAGGTATGTTGGTAGGGTAACATCAGGTCATTCACTTTGAAATAGTTTGATATTAGAGTTCTAGCAACTTTCTACTAAATCTTAAAGAAGCAGGTACAGTATGATAATTATTGGTCTGCTGTTCGGCCCGCTTAAACAAGCTGTTGCCGATTTATGTAGAGAAACAACCTTGGCTCTTTTCCATACCATCGGATATTCAGAAGTAATAAGCAATAAGTTTATGATGTAGCACATGGCAATTTGGTCATGATCAGCAGCTAATATTAACAGCTTGTTATGTCTACATTGTCAAGACTACCTTTCCCATCCCTTTCAAGCAACCATTTTTGGACCTGACAGTGTGTGTTTCTTATAACTGGATTGTATAATTTACAATGTTAGATTATAATTAAAAGTTACGCAACATACCACACAATTTATTATAGATCTTTCTAGTTTGTTTCCTGGCTATGACTTTTGAGGGACATTTCATCGCCCACTGGTCGCATCCAAGAGTGGTGAGAGGTGCTTCAGGCACCTGCCTTGGTGAGGATCTCTAGACCGGCCCACTCTACAGTACAGGCTGACTGACGAAGCCCCCTACCCATCATTCCATTCAGTGTTCTCCACATTTCCTTTGGGTTGTCTCTGGACTCAATTATTTTAGATTTGAAAAATGCGGCTTTCTTTTTCCGATTTAGCTGCATTCCTTAGTTTCTTGTATATGCTCATATCTGAAACAGGCCTGTCGGAAGAGCTTCATTCCTGGTGTAATCCCTGAGCCTCATTACTTCTCGTAGTTCATTGTCCACCCAACCTGCCGGTATTCCATGTCACAGTACGTCTTTTAATGGGAGCATGTTAATCGGCTACATTGGAAAAATGTTGTAAACGAGTGCAGTGCCTCATTTACGTCTGACTCATCATATACAATGTGCCAAGGTTTATATCTTGCTGGAAGTCTTGTCTGGGTTGAACTTTACTGTTACAGTAGTTCTTTCATAGACAACACGTGGCTGTGTCTTTGGGAACTTGGTCTTCTTTGTCAAGTAGATGATGTTGTGATCCGTGAAACCATTGATTCAGTTGTTGTGCACCTTTCCTTGCGGTATGTAAAAGCTAGATCAATACACATAGCTGTTCTGTGGTCCTTCTTGTTAATTGTATTCCTGGTACGGTCTGGCATCTTACTGCAGTCTGTACTAGTCATTCCTTCAGTGGACACTCTGAGTTAGACCAGTCAACATTTAAGTCCTCAAGTACGAAGACCTCTCTGTTCACGTCTGTTGCATTGTGAATGGCATCCAGAATGCTATTGAAGTACTGAATTGAAGATGCAGGTGGTCTGTAAACACTACTGATCAGCATTGGTGTAGACGGTGGTATATCAACCTCTAGCGAAATCTTTTTTTCTCATTATTCAGTTCATTTCTCTTTCTAAGATATCCCATCATGTATTAGAAAGGCCACACCTCCTATATGCTAATTACGATCCTTTCTGACTATCACCCATCTGGGCACAGATCACTATCAGTAGAGTCCAGATGCATTTCAGTCAGTGCAATACTATGTGAAAACTATTCTATTGTAGTCACTCCTGCAGTAAATCGAGTCTTATTTCTCAAGCTACAAATGTTAAGATGGCACAAGTGAAGGCCTTCCTGGGCATATGTAGGTCTGTTGGTCCAGGATTCTCCACAAAGAAGTATCAATTTTCCATACATAAAGACATGCTTATACAGTAATCGGGCTAACAAACAAAGGAATCTTACTTGAAATTACTCAATGTTTGTTAAGCATACAACAGCAGCAATAAAACTTTACTCACTCTTAGCTAGATACAGTCGATCAGGCACATCACCTAATACCTTTTGAAAAACTGTTTGCTTAATTGTTAGTCTGTGACCAGAACCTCTGGTCGACAGACTTTTAGTTTTGTCTGGTTTTCGCGCGTTCGCAGCTGTATCTATATGTTCCCATTGTTTGAATTCTATGTGGTTTGGCAGGTCCTCTGTACTGAGGTTGACGATGATGTACGTGGGCTTTTTTGGCGGCAGGTGGTTTTATTATGGATGTTATAAAAATAACACCCCTACAAAATGTTCATCTTCCGGTGTATTGGTCCAGATTCCCTGTATGTGGGTCATGCGGTAATTGATATTGTCAAGCAGATACGTGGTTTTATCTGATCGTCAAAGTTAAGTCGCGTTTGCACCTATAACTGCATGTTCCCGTTGTCGCATACGTACGTTGTTTGGCAAGTCCTCTGCACTGAGGTTGACGATGATGCACGTTGTTTTTTTTCGCGGCTGCCGGTTTTATTACGGATGTTATAAAAAATAACACCCCTACAAAATGTTCATCTTCCGGTGTATTGGTCCAGATCCCCTGTATATGGGTCATGCGGTAATTGATATTGTCAAGCAGATACGTGGTTTTATCTGATCGTCAAAGTTAAGTCGCGTTCGCACCTGTAACTGCATGTTCCCGTTGTCGCAGACGTACGTTGTTTGGCAAGTCTTTGGCTGAATTCCGCGTGTTGTTCAATATTACTTTATGCCTGCCACTGCAGTTGATGGTACGTAACTGATTTTTCTTGCACTATGCTGTTTTCCCCTTGCTCTGGCATTGTGCCTTTACTATTGAGGTTGGGATCACATATTATAGTAAAAAATAATTTGCGTGGTTGGTAGTCATTTGCCTTTCTGGTTTAGAACGTGTAAAGTCGTTGGAAAGTTGCCGCAACATCTTACAATTCGCGTTGCTCAATAGGTAGTGTTTGCTCTCTACGTTATAATGGGGACATGGATGTGCAGTTTCATAGATTCATCAATGAGATGGAAATGTGGTGTCAGCATTGCTCATTGTGTGCACCTGACACCGGATGTTTAATGAAGAATCACATTCAACTGGATATCAGTAAACCTGTGTATATATATATATCACCTGCCCCAAAAGAAAGCTACGTGCATCATGGTCAACCTCAGTAAAGAGGATCGCCAAACAACATAGGTTTCAGTCAACCTGCTTCATACACAGACATCACAAGCAAAATTACATGTACCATCTATTTAACACCATGATTAATTAAATACATAAAGAATATCAGCAAACAACAAGCAAAAAGAACATAACAACCAACAAAATACCAAACCGACGTCACAGACTATGTTACCTACGGTCACTTGTTGTGTATTACAAGAGATATTCCTTATACCTAACATAAATATTACCAAAAATTCCACTAGTTTAAAAATGCAGTTGCTAAAAAGTACAGTAACTGTTTAGTTTTACATACTGTAACAGGCATAATGAAATGAGAAGAGAGGAACTGTCTGATGCTCCAAGCCAGCAATAATAATAGTGGGCAAATAGGATAAAATATCCACCTTATATGTATACGACCCTCTGGGCGTTGCTCCGGACTTTTCCCCCCATACCTTAGTCTCTCTTTGGAGCCTGCCCGAATGTCAAGCAGGATATGGAACTACATGTGTAGTTATTAATAATGTTGCTTTCATGTGAAGCATGTTGAGAACTACATTAATTTTAATATGTAACATACAAGCACAAGATGAATTAAATTGAAAATTTCTATACCCAAAGTGTAGGACTGCCCCTTTTCTCAATTAGTCTAACACTATTTTAAACCACATGTGTCAGTGACTCTTTCTTTGTAATGTGACTTGCTTTAAAAACATGGCAGTGATATAACGTTCACCTTTATCCGCGGGGTAACCTTTATCCACGGGGTAACCTTTATCCGTTGTGTTTCAGAACAGGGTACTATGTAGGGATACCAAGTAGACAACAGTTAATGGTTTCAAATTGTAATATACAATTGTATTCCCAATATTACAGTTTGAAAAACCTCTTTTCGTCGACTTGGTATCCCTAGCGCTACAGTTAGCGTTATGTAGTACTAAAAGTTACTATTTACTATCTAGCACAATTGTCCCAAATCTTAATGATTAACTCACGGTCAAACTTTATCTGGCACAGACTGTCCGGCAGGTCTTCCAGTGCAACTCTTAGCCACTCATCCAGCTGCTTAGCGAATTTACGAATCACCTGTGTCAAACTAGAAAATAACATGGCTTAAGAAAATGCCTTACTTGATGTTTACGGTCATTATGGGACTGACAACAAATTGTACAACTGTACCTATGTTGCACTTCAAAAACAAAAAATTCATATGTATCTACATGTTAGTACAATCATGAGATCATGATACTGACCTGTCAGGTAAAGCCTGCAACACAGTGGGCATGAGGACGCTGGAGATAGCCTTGTACAGAATGGAGTCGCACACACCGACAATGTTCACCACAGTCTGTGAGCCAATCACAGACACCATATGGGGAGGCATGCCCTGCCAAAAGTGTAACAGGAAGCTTTGCACCTGAGAGTAAAACAGAAGGTTTTTCATATATATAAGGCCACGAAAATTGTTTCTTGGTTCACAGATTTTTTCAGGAAGAAATTGGAGTGACGGGAAAAAATGTCTGGGTTCAGGTCCAAAGGTTCTGGTTGGGAAGTCCAGACTTAACCCTATGGTGTACATAATTATAAGCTATAAATAGTTTTATCAGTTATAACTACATGCAAGACTGCAAGTTGGCATAAAGTTTACATGCAATCTAAAAAAATATATATGTCACAGTAGAGATCACGATCCAGTAGAATCGCCGATTCTCCTTGGAGAGATTGCAATTGGAGTTTCTCCTAGGAGAGATCTCGATCGCAATCTGTACTAGCACAATCGGCGATTCTACTAGACTAGTACAGATCATGATCGGGATCTCTCCTGGGAGAAACTATGATCCAAACTCAAATGATGCTAAGATGTAGGAAACAGACTGCAATTGGGATCTGTCCTAGGACAATCGGCGATTCTACTAGGACAGATTGCGATCGGGATACTAGTATCTCCTAGGAGAAACTCCGATCCAAACTCAAATATTTTTTTAACAATGATTTTATTTAGTATTAATGCAAACCTACTAACTCATTACCAACTACACTCAAGCCTACTTGTGTCACTTCTACAATTATATTAACTTCACCGAAGACTACCACACTAGACTCACTTCTGCAACTGTATTTTAAAAACCTGTTGATCACTTAACAATGCTTATTGTTCTTCTGTGAAATGATTCAGTACAAGTCTGACTAGTGAAATGTACTGAATAGGTGTGAAATTGTGATTAATATCTTGAAACTCTGCTTGATCTTTTGACACCTATTTGACGACTTTAGTTGTTGTTCTTCCAAAGCCGTGAAATTTGCATACTGACACATTGTTTGATCACCTTTTGGTGTCTTTCACAAATTATAAGATTTTTGCCACTCACTATTCAGAAATTACTTTATCAGAAAACATACATGAAATTTACCATGAATGATGGTGATGCTATATACTATAGTGTACATTGAGTTAAGTTGCAGAAGTGGCTCAAGTGTGGTAGTTGGTAATAGTTAGTAGGTTTGCATTAATTATTAAATTATTATTAAAAATTATTGCTGTTTCCTACATCTTAGCATCATTTGAGATTGGATCAGAGTTTCTCCTACTAGGAGAGATCCCGATCGCAATCTGTACTAGTAGAATCGCCGATTGTACTAGACAAGTACAGATTGCAATCTCTCCTAGGAGAATCGGCGATTCTACTGGATCATATACATGCAATGACATATACATGCAAAGTTATATACAGTCATGTACAGTTTGGTTTGGTTTGATACAGATCTCCATTAGTGACTGAAATGTCACTACTCTTCCTGGAGTCTGGGTGATTTTTAGAGGTCCCACTCAGGAGCAACAACTCTATAGGCAGAAGGATTTGCACCATCACACATGTGGTGGGTTCTTTCACGTGCTTTGGGTGTGCTCTCCCCAAACACCCCAGACCTCCATTTAACTTTCTATCTGAGGGACGGCCCTGGTTGAAGCTACATGTAGGTACTCACTTGCACCTGAGTAGAGTGAGGAAAGTCGTGTTAAGTATTACTTTTCCAAAGAGCACAAGATCGATGACATGGCAGGATTCAAACTCTAGACCTCTCAGTCCCAAGCCAAACACCCTGCCACTGCGCCACACACATTTACTTACAGTTACTGTAGTAAACACATTAATGATCAGTCATAAAGACAAACATGTCATACATGTACCTTCAGAATAAACGTACCCCTCAAAAATTGAATGTGACATGTAAACTGTGTCCATGCTACTTTTGTTGAGGGAAAGAAGATAATATGAGGACCATACCACTGTAAATTATATAATATCATACATATGAACATAATAGCTGTAACATGCATTGACATAATACCATCAGTAATCATAATACCGTCAAATGACATAAACAATAAGTTATGAGGTATGCACAGTCTTCAGACACCCAGGTGCTCAACACAATTTCAAGTAGGCTCCGATTTAGCTGGTGTGTTATGCCGAAGGGCGGTTATACCGGCTATATTGATACAGATACAGATAACGATGCACTCTAAGAAAACAAGGTCAAAAATTTTCAGTCCCATAATGGGACATGCAAACGCACCATTACAAAAACCTACCGTCACGTTCCTTGCCAGTTTTGCCAGTAATAATCATATATGCTCACAGCTCAAGACAATAATTGATTCAACAGCAAAGTTAACTTTTTGTTGGTGACTTGTGTCAAAGTGTGATCTATTGTAAAGAAAGTTTGTATAATCGCTGTATCTTTTACGGCACTTTACACGACTTTCCTCACCTCACTCAGGTGAAAAATGACTACCTATTGCTCTTCTGCTATGGCCGTCCCTCAGATAGGACTTTAAATGGAGGTCCCGTATTCAAGGAGAGCCATACCCAGCGCACGTAAAAGAACCTGCCATACTTGTCGAAAAGAGTAGGGGTCCTTCCTTAGGTGTGAGCGGATCAAACCATTCCGGCTAAATGGGGTAGGGAATTTTCCAAGCAGCCTCGTAACCCCTGCTTCACCTATTGAGTCAGTTTAGTCGAGCTTGCTGAAGCTTGATGTTTCTGACGTAGGGCAAAGAGATTGGGAATGGAAGACCATCGCCATGGACAGATGGCGCCATGCTGTTCATCAAGGAGTAAGAAACTTTGAAAACAACAGACTGATTGAACTAGACCAGAAACAACAAGAAAGGAAGGTGAAAGAGAGAAGACCCAACACCTGCACACCTGCTGTTGTGTGCCCAATGTGCGGCCGAACATGCGCCTCGGCATTCGGGCTGCTATCACATCTGAGGCACCACTGAGCCATTGAAGTCATTATCGCAGTTCAATGGACATCCAACACAACACATAATGTAACCTTTTTACAAGTAACCTTTATAGTTCTATAATTTTAGACAATGTTATAAACTTTTCTTTAGATACCCAAAAAAGGATCGCATTGTTTGGTAGAATTAATATGTAACATTTATCTAGTATAGC